>NW_005842214.1:1725680-1749267 GCF_000455745.1 Alligator sinensis
GCGATCATGCCTAGGAGACTGCATTATCTGAGCAATCCTGAGAATATTAGTGGTACTTTAATATTTTGTCTGCTTGGAGCACTGCAACATACCAGTTAAATTAACAGAGACAGATTTACAGTGGAGCAACACAGTAACGAGAGGTTTTTCAACTTTTCCCTAATCTCTGGAATTCATGCCCACAGCACTAGAGTAACTAAGAAATTCCTGTAAAATAAAAATAGCTGGCTTTCTAAAAATATGTCTGGAGGGCAGCGATCCCAGAACTGTTCTGAAAGCAATCAGTGAATAAGAGCAAGCATTAAAAACAAGACAGCCTTTGTAGTGACAGAGCAGGGGATTGGCCAGATACAGAAGAAAGCAGATCAAGAAACACGATGCATGTGTATCGAACAGGACATAAAGAATACAGAATCCAAGTGAAACTGTACAAGGAAATACAAGTTGGCAGAATGTAATAATCACACAAATCGGAACTGGACCAGAGCACTGGGATTATATCACTCAGCTTTTGTTAGAAGGGATGTTCAAGTATTGTAAGGTGCCAGGATCTGAGCATTAAATCTGCTTTGAAATATGGTGTGAAGGTTCTGATGGGATGGTGCATCTGCCCAAAAAGAAACTGGGGCAGCCATGGCACTCTCCATAAATCTGAAACAATGGGGCTTCCTTCTTTCTCTCATGCTCTGTGCTCTCATGTTGGAAGAGCAATGAACAACTCAGATTATATTAACTATGTACAGGTGCTTGGCAACATCAGTGCAACATTAATGACATACTTGTCCTCTCCGTGGCAACACTGCGATATTGTATTACAACATCGAAAGGCACAAGTTTCCAAACAGTCACTAAGAAAGCACAAGCAAGGGAGGAGTCACCAAAATGTGGAAAGGACTGATGCCAGGTTTTAGGGGTGTTTCCTTGCAGGTTCTTTGCCAACACAGCTTTGCTTGTGATGGCAGGGCCGGTGCGTATGAAAGGACAGTAGGGATACCAAGTCTCATTTGTTTTGGAATTAGAGACAATGCCTCACTCAAATCTTGTTAATTTGTGAAGCTGCTGGAGTGATTGATGCTTTGAGAAGCAGCAGCTTTCCTTGCAGCTCACAGAATTGGTATCAGACAGCTAGAGAGTCTATCACGATTTCCAGGGTCCCTCATGCTGAATAGAAACGTTAGAATTCTCCCTCCATTTCCACCTCCCCTTGCTCCTTGAGTTACTTTGAAGGAGTCTTTGCCTTGGAAACAGGAGATTCTGGAAAGAAAGGGGGCTGGCTCTACATATTGCATGCAACCAAAGCATGGGGACAGATGCTGATGAGTCTGCCTTCCTAGAGAAGGCATTAGTTGTGGGCAGGACAGCCTTGTGGTCAGTTGAGATTTTCAGAAGAATAGAATATAGTATTATGTATTTTTAAGTGTAAGATGAAGGTGATGTGAGGCTTGTGATGGTGTGCTGGACAGAGGCATTCAGTGGGCAGGGTGGAGTTGGGAAAACCAGACTGTATGGGACCCCTAATCCATCTGTTAAGCCTCAGTAAAACACCCCCTAGACCATGTGAGAAGATGGGGCTATCCTTCAGACACAAAGGTGGATGGCCTTCTTCCGTCCAGAAACTCTCCCCTTCCCCAGAGCTATCTCTATGTCTCCACAGGCCATGCACATATCAGATGAAACCTCTTGCCTCACCAATAACAAAAAGAGAAAGAAAGACTGTTCTGCTTTTATCTTTCAGCAGGAATTCCAAAGGGAGGCAGGCAAAAGGGAGGTGGTAGAGGGGAGAAACAACATTTTGACAGTATGCAATAATGAAAAGATGACAGAAGCCTCACACGGAGAAGCAAAGAGTCTCCCTGCTTCCCATGCACAATGATGGATGAAAGGGAATGGATGAAGGATTGTGCAGTAACAGGGCTGCATGCAGAACAGACAGTGTATGGCTTCATTCCACCAGGGACCACAGAGTTTGAGTGAGTAGGCAGGAGGTTGTTGCACTTCTGTGCATTTTCTGAATGCTTAGCCAGCACAGATTACACAGCCTACAGGGTGCTCAGCTGGGTTTAAATTACCTATGCTTTGACCCCCTACCTTCATTAGTATCAGATGAATGATATTTTAGATTAAACCCACATCCTCTTTACCACAAATTGAATCAGAAACCTTACCTATATTATAAAGTTCTGCTGGCATAGCTACATTGGCTAGGAGCATGAAAGACTGCACCTGATAACTGATGCATCTAAGCTGACAAAGCCCCCAGTGTGGGCACAATTTTGAAAGCAGAAAAACTCCCATTGGCAGAATGGCATGTGCAATGTAAATAAAATGGCAGCAGCCTCCTAGTGTAGGCTGAACCAGAGTATATTAAATTGGAGATCCCAACTTAAAGACTGGAGAAACGATCTCTAAAGAACAGAGTTGAAAAAGCTGATTTTGTTGCAGGGCAACATCTAGAAGAGTTTACGTCTAATAAACTGACCCACTGATTTCATATAGCCCAAACAGACTGAGGAACTGTTGGAAATTTCAAGGCAGGATGGATCTCAAAGAGCACAGAACATTGTATTGCTTGTTTGGCTGGTTCAAATCCCAGCTCAAGTTAGTGAAACCCTAAACTATTATCAGATATAGGCTGGTTAGTGCCTTAAATGAGGTAAAACTGGGAGGAGGAGTGGCAGGGTAAATTGAGTGTTTGGCAGGTGGGTGTCTACCAGACAAGACAGCTTATTGTGAATGCTCTGTCCTTTCTCTTGTAGGGATTTCGGAAAACAGAAAATGAAATGTTTAAGAGACTGCTATACATTGAGGGGCTACTTCCATAACATAGAAGACCCACTTTGGTACAGTGATGGGCACATGAGAGGCCTGCCTTGCTGCTGCTTGTACTACCCCTATTCTGTCTTTGGAGAGAGACAATTTCTAAGAAAATGTCTACTTTTGAGAATAAGGAGTATGTGGACAAACCTTTCAGAAGTGGATAGAGAGAAAGCAAAATGAAACTCATCTAAGTCAGCATGGATCACTCCATCTGGATTTCCTTTATCTCCTGTTATGGCTACTCAGATGATTCCCAAACCCCTCAATCCCCATACCCCAAGGCTACTACTGTTCACACTCTCTTACGTTTGTGACCATGGTGTCAAGTTTTGCCCTTTGTCCTACTACCACATATTCATGCTCCTGCCATGTCTTTTCTTTTCTTCTTTCTGTATTGCAAGAAATAATGCTTCTTCTGCTCTCTCCCCTACTAAAACAAATTATTACACAGGACCTTGGTCTTCTTTCACATTAAACACTGTTACCTTCTCTTGTCAGGTACTCCCACCTCTCAAATCCATCTTGGCCAGTCTATCCAAAAAATGACTGTCCAAGCCATTTTCTTTTTTCCTCTAACTGCCATTGCTTTACCTTGTAACTTTGCAATTGATATGAAATTGGTAATTTGAGCAATTTTTACCCCTCCTCAGGTTAAAAAAAAAAAGAAAAGAAAAAAAGTCCTTGCTGATCTTTCTCTGATATGCTCCTTTGCATTTTCTTCCACATAGTCTCACCACCTATACTCTTACCATTCCTTGTCAGAGAAGGAAAGAGAGTCTTGTGGTTAATATGCTGGACAGACTCAGAGCTGTGGTTAACTTCTAGTTTTGCCATAGACACCTAGGCAAGCACACTTTGTGCCTCAGTTCCCTACCTGTGAAATGGAGATAACAGCATATTCTTGTTCCCTCTTTGCTCATCCTATCTATTTAAATTGCATTCTCTTTGATACAGTCCAATATGTGCTTAAATCATAACAGCACTGCTGTAAGATGAATAATGAATATCTCCCATCTCTGATTTGTACCTTTTTTATTCCAATCTTTAAATTAGAAAGTCTCCCTAGTCTTTCCAGACCTTTAAAACCCACCTTTATGCTCAACTCTCCTCTTTTCATCATGAACAACCCCATCACTTGGACTGTTCTGCATGTGACTTGCTTTCTTTAGCATCCAGTTCTGTCAGGTGTCAAACACCTTCTGTGAGACTGAACAACTCCAAGATCTTTGCATCAAAGTTAATGTAAGGTGACAGCATCCAGTGCCTTTCAGGTTCACTCTTAGACTATAAACCCAGCAGGGCAGGAAGTCTGTCCTGTTTTCCAGAGTTCTTTGCAAATATCGATGAACCGAATCTCTTCACATTTAGCCTGGCAGGGACCCATACTCTGCTCATCATTATAGAGGACAATGCTGGGCCCATTCTGTTTAAGTTCTGTAAATGCCAGAGGACAAAGTCACTCATTATATTGAGGTGGTTTCCCAGCTGAAAGGTGCATTTTTTCTACTTACCCTACTTAATGATCCTTTCTGTTAATTTCAAATAGATTTTTAGGGTGACTATTTTTGCTGGCAAAGGAACCTCAGCAACAGGAACTAAGCCTTCTTTGGGCACTGAGTTTCAAATTCTCTCCTCATGCTCTGCATCCCTAATGACTTCTGAGCAGATCTTGCAGGGACTTCTTCCATGAACGAAATATACTTTGGTCTCCCAATTAAAAGAGTACTTGACTGGGCTTAACACAGAGCTGGTGCTGAGCTTTCCTAAATTACAAGTGTTGGTCTGGGGAGGTGGAGTCATTCCTATTGATATAGGCCCAAGAGGAGGTGCAAAAATCTCATCTTACATGGATGTAGACTTGCAAATAGCATCTGTGATGAAGAGTCTATTGCTCAGGATCTGAATGTCAGACTATGGAGCAGCCTAAGGGAAATACCACCTCAGAGATCATTTCTTAAAGGTCACCAGCTGCAAGTCTTTTCAGCCTGCTGATGCATATTGATACAACACAGCTGCCCAATGGGAGTCTGGCTGTCAACACGGGTATCCCTGCCTGACTGGGTTCCTTCCACATGTAATACTGCTTCTACAGGAAGGTCACAAATGCACCAAGCCATGTTTCCCTTTAAATCCAGGAAATCCTTTACTTTTAAAATGGACTTTGTGAATTGCCTATAAAGCATGGAGAGCATTTCAAATACTTGGGACTAGTTGGGGACATGGACAAACTAGAAGATGATAGCCCTCAATTGGCTAACACAGTGCTGAAGAATGGACTCCTACAATGGCACCGTCAGCAGCAAAAATCTGTGCTGATGGGAGCTTGCTGCAATAAATCCTGCTGCTGTTCAACTAACCCCTACAAAGATTATTGGTGCTGACACCATCCAGAGAATGTGCTGATACCACTGAAACTCATCATGTAAAAGGCAAAAAGGTCTCAAAAGGAGACACTTCCTGGGACCTGCAGTTTTAGATGAAGCTTGGCTAATATGAAAGCTAATAAATTGCAGGAGCAACACAGCTCTCCTCATATGACCTCGTAATACACAGATCTCATCAAAAGAGCCTGGGCAGCATACTGCTTGCTAGAGGGACAGGCCAGAGACTACTGTGATGCTAATAGTTTCTCATATGGAAAAGGCATCAGAAACATCCCTCTCTTTGAAATTGGGGATTCATAATTAATAGTTTATTTACATACAAAAATGACTGAGACTCTGTAAAACTGAAACACCTAAGCTACATCCCAATTTTTATCTGAGCTTTCTCTCACTGATGCCTCACATTTGTCCTTTCACTTGTTGCTTTTTAGACTGCCAGCTCTTTGAAACAAGAACTTTCATTTGCTGTGTTTCTGTAGCTCTTAGCACATTGGGCTCCCAATTTTATTGGAGCCGCTGGGTTCTATTTATTAAAGGTAATAAAATAATAAAAATTGGAAAACCTGAAATAGTGCTGCAATCAATTAGTATCTACCCTGCATGTATACCACAGAAAAGCTTTTGGCATAGCTTTTATCCCTATTCTCACCACATACCTGCCCGCCCACCCACCCTCCCACCCACATGTAGACTACTCAGAAGCTGAAAAGCTATGCAATCCAGTGTGATTATGATTTCTTAGAAGCCCAGAAAGAACTGAATCAAAATGATATAATAAATGGAGGAGAGATGGATACAGGGTGAAACCCAGTAAAGATTATGCAGTAAAGCTATTGTTCAGTGAATTCAATTAACATATTACTGCAAAGACTCATAATACGTTAAAATGGCATGCAAAACACAAACTGTTTTATTTTTAATTTTTAAAGAGATAGATGGGCTGAAGAGAGCATGAGGAATCAGGTATTCCTCCCCTGGTTAGAATATTTAGTTTTGGGGCTAGAAGTTGCTGAGATAATTTTCCAAGTCCTATCTTTCTTTAGGGTACTGCCTGTTTCATCATTTAGAGCTACTGAAACAATCACAAGAGTGACTGTTTCACTTGATCTTCAGAAAGGACTATTTTTAAATGAAGGTGGAGGAGCACTAATGCAGTAAGCAGCACTGAAGTAAGTTGCCCAATTTACATTGTACAGATGACAGTATTCCTGAGGAGCTGTCCATTAAGGAACAGAACCTATAATTTGCACCCTAAAACCATACCATATAAGGCTGGATTTCCTACTGATGGTTTCTGATGGTAATGCTAAGCACAAGAGCCAAGCTACAATAGCTGGTTAATTTTATTAGGCTTAGGTACTGAAAAGCCCTGAAGACATCAAAAGTGGACTTTAATATTTTTGTTTAACAATTTGCAATCCTTACTGTCTCTCTTAATGTGTTTTCGCCTGTTTAATCTTCTGTACACTCTTCTCTTTGTCTTCCTTATAGATATAAAGTAAATTTGAGAACTGCAAGCAAACAGAAATGGGAATTCTTAGGTAAACAAAATTGGACTTATCTCCTGAAAGAGACACAGCTGTAGCCTGTGATATTCTTTCAGAACAACAGAGCATACTGTTACGACTGGGGTCTTCACAGTCCAGACACCAAAATGAGCTACAGCAAAATCTGAGCATTAAAAGCTGGTTTGGCCACCCATTTATTATTACACAACACAACATTCTGGGAAACGCTGGTTTTCAGATGTATCAGTTTTGCCATACAGTCCGTTTTTCAAAGTCAATTCTATTGTCTAAGCAAAACCAGGCACGTTTCTGGCTACTGGTGGGTGAATTTTCACTTCATGGAATAAGGGGAAAGAAAATCATTTTGTTACTTTGATGAAGATGCCTTGCACATTTTGACAAACTGAAGTCCCTCCAGGGTGCTTACTGGCCATGAAGCTCTTTCATATCTCATTCATTATTGGAGAGAGACAGGAAAATACTTCCTCATTTCTCTTGCGTATGAGTAAATTAGTGAAAACCACAGAGACTCAGTTTCATTAAAAGTGATGGAGTGAGACTGGCTGCAGCCTCTGCACAGTAGGGACTGGCTCAGCTGACTCAGTGCAGTCTGCCCTGCAATTCAAGAGAGAGATTATTAAGAAATTTCTCTATCAAAGCACTAACGTAAAGAAGGCTGGTGCTGTTTGATCCAAATCCAGAGATCTCAACTAAAGAGCCAGCTGGATGGCCCATATTCCTCATCTTTGTCACTCTCCTACTGTTACCTACAGTGTTGCCCTCCACCCTAATAGACCAAATATCTTAGGATATGGACAAATGTAACAACTTTATTGATATCACAGGACATTAGCTGTTACAATGCAGCCGTCACCCTTGCATGGTTCTGTAGCAATGCAAGTGTGGCAAAAACCACTCCAACTTCAACCTTGTTTCACTCAGGATAGAAATCAGGGTAATTTAGCTAACTTGTATCATCACAGGATCATGCAGACAACAGTTAAATCATAACAGCTGCTGTGCACTCCCAAGAAGCAGCTCTCTCTCCCCTTTTAAAGCAGTTAAAAGGTATGTTTGCCCATATCCTTACACGTGTCCAGTTTAATACATAAACTAGATTTACCATCCCTGTATGGCTTTAACCACTGTTATTACCTGCAACAAATAGTTATAATCACACATGCACACCATTTAAAAGATATGTATATTTCTTTAGATGCATCATCACATCTCTCTCTCAAGTAATGAGGGTAATTTTGGAGTTATCTATATGTAGACACAAGACATTAAAATATATATATATATATAAAACAACACCTAATACCCACCTAAAGACTCATCTACATGAGTTTATTTTCCATAAAATTTCCCCGGTTACTATTGCTAGTGCAGCTCCATCAGAAATAACAACAGTGGAAGTGCTAGTCTATGTAGACAAAACGCCAGTGGCCACTGATATTCTTACAAATATGTTGCCTAGTTACTAGTTATGAAAAAAACTACAGGCAAGTGGGGTCTTGTCTACACTAGAGTCCTCCTGATGGCTGCACTGGTGCTGGCAATGGTGGGAGTATGTGGATGGGGAAGGCTAAGCAGCCTGAGGTTTGGGATTAATTTGGTATGTTTCAGAAGGCTGGGTAAAGGAGGTTCAGCGAGTAGTGGATTAGCATAGTAGCCTTTCATTTCTGGTCTGAGAAGAACACAGGAGAATCACGGCATCTTTCTGGACTTTAGATATTAAAGCTACACAGTCACCACACAGGATGTGGCAAGCTCTCCCTTACCTCCTTTGCAGCTCCAGTGCTATCTTCAGAATGGGAGATGGGGCAGGGAGTGGAGGGAGCGCCCTTCCCCACTATGGGGGGGGGCTCCAATCCACCTGCCCCACCCTCCAGTGCAGGCTGGGCAAGCCCCAGACAGAACTCCCTCCCCTCCCTTCTCCCACTCCCAGTCTGAAGATAGCACCGGGGCAGGGCTGGGCTACATCAGCCCAACCCTGTTCCCGGCGCGCACCGACACAAAAGAATGAACGCGCTCCACTTTGGAGCATCTTCATCTGTACCCTCATTTAATGAGGGTTCAGACTGTTGTATGATCTGGCACTTTTAAAGTGCTCTTCAGCCATGCCCTTCAATAAGGGCACAGCTATAGAGAGTTTCAGGGGCCCGACTGCATGACAAACCATCACATCTGTCTGTGCCCAATGTTTCCATTACAAATAAGAAAAATTAAGATCAGCTCCACTGATAAGCCAAGTGAATAGCACTCTGTTTTAGCTGATGGAGTATCATGCTGGGAGAAGAGCAGCAACTATCAGACAAACCACTTGGTGCAGGCTGCCAACAAAACGATGCCAATTGCAGAGAAGTCACCTCAAGATACTGAGTCATAGAGCAGCGAAGGGCAAAATGCTGATTAATCTATTGTTTCAAAAGCCACAAGCAGATGCAGATGTGGAATGCACAGGTGGGTTATCTGTCAAGATAAAAACTTCTCTCCAGCAAGGCAGTGATTGTAGAATTTGCTCAAAATTCACAGAAGGTACTTTATAGGTCCATGGGATTTCAGCCAGGCCCAGAGACCATGCAAACATGCAATGCTTCATCTTAACACTATGCAGCTCCCATAGAGTCGACAGGCCCCACTACAAAATGCCTTACTTTGAGCTGCATAATCCCCAAACCACCTTTACTTCACAGTACACTGGTACTGATCTTCAGTGCAGAAAGTTAGTCCATGCAAGCTACTCTCCTTATGACACAGAAGATTTATACTAGTCCTAATACTGTGATATACTATAAGCCTTCACCATCAGGAAGCAGCAGCTTCAACCAGTACTACTGGTGTGAAACGGATGTTACATTCTTCCTGAGAGGTAGCTATACTTCAACAGTGGGAAAAAGGTCTCTCTCTATATGGAACAAAATCATGGCCAAGCATTTATAAGGAGGGGTTAGGGCACTGCGGAAATGTGCTGGTGACCCTGAGCAGATATCAGTTCAGGGCAGATACAAACCTAGGAACATGCTGCTTTCCACTCCTTATGCTTAAAGTATAAAGAGTATGGAGACAAGGGCTATGGTAAACTTGCCTGGGCAGGGCATATTGGCACAACAGAATGCATTAACAATTCTGGCTTCTGCAAAAATGAGGGGCGGGGGGTAGAGAAGATCAACCCAAGTGTGCTGTAAAATGTTTTAGAATAAGAGATTTCGACAAAAAATGAGATTTTTTTTCTTCGTCTAGAAAGAAAAAAACAACAACTTTGCTCTGAAGCAGTTGAGTTGAGTTTACCATACTCCCCTGTACTGACATGGACACAGAAAGACACAAATAAGGCTGTTAACAGTGTGGTCCATGTTTGCAGGTGAAGGATCAGAAGTTATGTACTCTTAAACAACCTAAAAAATCTAAGTTTTGATTCCCCTGTTTTTGTGAGTTTGTCAAGTATGACTATACAGTAATCCTAACTGTTTCGCAAAAGCTTTTGTATATTAAACTTTTATTTAAAAAAATCCAAGCTGTTGAAAGAGAACATTTTACCCTTCTTTGTTATAAAATAAAATCAGATAAAAAAACAACACCTGGTGAAGAAAACATGTGTACACCCAGCCAAAATCAAACATACATGTTCCCAGTCCATCAGGCCGTTAAAAACTGCGCTTAAACTAAATCCAACATTAAAGATTTGCCTAAGTTCTACTTAGACCACATGCCTCTAGGTCTGGGGAATATTTTAAAATATACTGGAAATAATGAAACAAAAGACCACCAAGAATAAATATCAAGGCCTAAATTCTTATTAAAAATTTAGACACGTACACCAAACAAAAGCTACATAGCAAATTCAGATACATTAATGGAAGCTCAGATGAAATTTGCCATGGATTACTCTGCTTATTTTGAGAGAAGAAAAAGCATATTAATGCCTAATTTCAACCCTGTTTTAGAACACACCTTTAACTATGGTATCACCTTTCCTACTGTTAAATCAAGCGACAAGTGAGGCACTGGGAGGTTTCCTCAGGTCTCTTGCATGGGTTAACACACAGAAGAAATAAGATTAAACTGAAATATTGTCTTCATTTTTTCTTCTAACCAGCTCTTCCCATCACTTTACTATTATGGCTGAAAAAATAAATTCAGCTCAGAAAGAGCAAAAGCAGTGAATATCTGCAATGCAGCATAAGGCAAACTTCATACAGGGGCAGATCACCATAAAAGAATGCAAATCTTCAACTTCGCAGCCCAAATCACCTCCATATGAACACTGAAAGTAGAACAGAGCAGTCAGTGTCTGACCAAGACTTTACAGGATTGCTTTATTCCTGTTTGTGTTAAGGAGTTACTTGTTCAAAACTACTACCACAAATATTTCAAAAGCATGGTGACCTCACCCAGCCAATTGGAGTAAGGGTCTGGAAAACTCATTCGTAGCTCTGTTGATGTTGTTCCAGACACAAATCAGGCTAGGATGAAGAAAGGAGAACAATGACTACTGACTCCTTTCTCCTCTCCTCCCTCGCTCTACTGCACCCCAATTTCTGCACCTGATTCTACGCCTTGTTATTTTCGTACCAGTACCTTTCCATGCTCAGTCCTCCCTCCTCTGCAAGAGGCTGTGTGCCGATGCCCAAAGCATGAGTGCCAAGTCAGAAGTAAGGAAGCAATACTACTAACCTCCCAACAGCAAAATCCAGACAATATCCGCTGCTGTCTACCTGCTTGTGCATTGGCTCCTTCATATCATCGTGTTTACGATTCCTTCTCAAGCACTGGCCAGCCAAAGTAAGCTCCTTAAATCCACTCATTTGGCAAATGTCTTTGCACAGTGACTGACATAAGTTATGATCAGAGCTGCTTCTATTCCGTTCAAAAGCTGAACGATGGCCCAGTAGTCAGACCAAATGAATTGGAGTCAGAAAACCCACAAAATTACTATGAGAACTTTGGCATTTCGCTAATGTCTCTTAGTGCTTTACGGCCTACGCAAACTTGTACTGAAATAACAAAAGATGGGATTTAAAGCCAATTTAGTTATTATTGATCATGGGCACATAACCTGTTTACAGTAACATAACTTTCCCTTACAAGAATACAAACAAAGGGCAAACATAAGATGTACAGCAGTGCTCTGGTGAACCTTATTAGAATGTGGCATTATCCTGGGCCGAAAAAAACTGCAGCAAACCTCCAGTGATGCAAGTTATATACATATAAGTTGCACATGTCCACTTCTGCCCAAGAGTAGCCATTTGTTTAATGCAAACTATTACCAGCTTCCCTGTCATCTAGTAAATCCCCCCTCAAAAAAACCCCCAAACTAATAGCACCCACAAGTGTAGCAGCTACCCCAGAAAAGCCAGTTGCTAAATACTGTCATATAAAACTGAGGTTAAAAAAAAAAATCAAAAAAAAATCACACTATTATTAGTATGACGTGTCTAATCCCTCTGTGCAAGCCTATAAAGACACTATCATTTTGGAATAAGAGCAGCTAAAGTTAGCACTGACTTTTTTTACACAAGAACTTTGTCCATTTTAATTAAGCTACTGCAAATCCCTATACACACACTCTTCTTTCAGTTTTAAAAGTGCTTTATTTTTGCTTAGCTTGAAACTAAACCAAAATGAACAATTTCAATGAAAGGTGCCAGAAAAGGATGAGCAATAATCCAACAGGAAAAAAAAGTGCAAAAACCCTTTCCATCTTCAGAAAAGACCTACAAACAAGGGACAAACATTTGTTGTCATTAAACAGACCATGGCACTTTCATAAGGTAGTCGGGGTGCCACCCTGTGTCTCCTGGCCAAATTCCAATTTGACTGATCGCAATGCATTTCATTTCCTAAATACACCTAAAATGGTGTACAGTGCTGCTCTACATTGTTAAATGGTGCTGTGTTCTACCTTAGACAAATCTGCATTCTGCGGTAGAAAAAGGTATCCCTGTGTATGGCTTGTATATCAGTTTAAGTCTGAGAGAAGTCCTATTAGGTCTTTTGGGAGGTAAGGGGTTACACACGCACATAAATGTGCACAAGAATGCAAAGCCTCTTCCAAAACACTTTGCAAAGTTAGATTATATTAGTCCTTAGATACTCAAAGAGATTATTCTGACAGAAGTCCCCTCTGGCAAGCCCCCTGGTATGTATGCAAAAGCTGAAATTCCTTTAATCAGAAGTCTTTCATCTGAACCCATAGCAATCCCAAGCCATGTAACACCTTATGAACACAGGAGAGCATTTCAAGCTTAAAAACCCCATAACAAGAATAATTTATACTTGTTAGAGGTGGAAAAGTGTGCATAGAAATAGGAAGGTCTGACCTGGCTGTTAAGGGGTAAAGCCATTTGCTACCATATTAGGCATGGTTGAGTTTGGAAACAGTGGGCGTTTATACATGTCCTCTGGGAGGCGGGGAGGGGGACGCTTTAATTAGAGCGGCCCCAAGAGCTGCTCTAATTAAAGCACCTGGAGCGTCATGTGCATCAGCATCCCTGTGCTGAAAAATGGTGGTGGGGGTGCTTTAACTAAAACTCCTTTGAGGAGCTCTAGTTAAAGCACCCAGCCACCATTTTTCAGCACGGGGATGCTGATGCAAGTGATGCTGGCGTCTGCTGGAGAATAGTAATTACCATCCTCCAGCAGACTCGATTAATCGAGTCTGCTTCAATGCACTGTAAATACAGCGCGTCAGAGCAGCCTCACTGTATGTGTATAGGTGCCCAGTATGTTCAGCCTCTTGAGTCAGGAGGCCTTTCACATCACTATGCAGTGACCTCTGGCCAACCTAGGAGAATGATGCTGGGTTCATAAAAAAACACTAATACTCCATGGCTGGGAGAGAAGAATGAGAGGGTGAAGAGAAAACAGCAACAGACACCTCAAAGCTCTGGAAAGTGTACGCTGAAAACCCCAGCATCACGCTCCATGGGAGAATATATGCCCACTCCTTAAGGTGGTTGTGTATTAACCACATGTTCATTTGTACAAGAAACAACCTTTCAGTTTCTGAACCTGGTTCTTTCCTTCCAAAAACAAGGGTTACCATGCTTCCAGTCCTACAAAGAGAAGGGGAACAATTGCTTTGCCTTCTTTGCAAATGCCATCCCAAATGGCTAAGTATTAAAGAGCAACGAGTTCTCTCACATTCCCCTAAACCAGAAAGAGGGAAACCTGAAGAATAAGAATGGCATTAGGGATAGAGAGAAAGTGGAAAGAAGACAGGTGGGTCAAAGTTTCAGTTGGCCTCCAAGATCAGTTCAGGTGAACTGTGCAGGCTCTGCTGTCAGCACGCACACCTTCAAGAATTTTGCATGCACAAAACAGGTGCAGCCACAAAGTTTTATATGCATTTTAATGGAGGTGGCTGACAGTGCAGCCTTGTTCTGCAGCTGCAAAGACAAATTTTCATTCTAGGAGTAACACGCATTCTTCTGGCGCTGTAGCTCTCTGAAAACCCAATTATACCATCCCCTGTTCTGATCCGTATTAGGTATGCCTCAGTGACAGACCAGCTCGGCAATAATTCTATCCGTGAGGACTCTCATTGGAAGAGTGAACCTCCAGCAGCAGAAACAATCAGAAAGCAGGCAGGAGCAAGGCTAATCCATTTAAGTGAGACTAAAACAGCCTTTATTATTAATAATAATAAAAAATAGGCTTAACTAGTGATGCTAGAAATTATCTGTGTCGGTCAAGCAAAACACAGACCACGCAGCAACTGACTGGTGACCAGAGCTCTGGAGAGGAAGGAAAGAAGGGGAACGGAAGGGGTTTGGAGAAAAGGCAATGTACTCTATCAGCTCCCAGAGTCTCTCACAGCTTCTCATTGGCTTCACCCCATCAACTCAGAAATCAAAAGAGCTTCAAGCATCAGACATTTGCGTCTGCTCCATCTTCATCACTGCCAGACACAGCTATGCGATTAAAAGAATGGAGAAATAAGGAGCTTACAGATTCCCTTTCCCCAGCTGATACGGTGACTCACTGCACGGAGGTATCGATCCATGGGTCTGGCCTCTGCCGATAACTACATGCCACGGGGGTTAATTTAACTCCCCACAGCCTGGCACTGCCTCAAATGCTTTTTGGAGTACAGTTATAAATTATAACTGCATCCAATGACAGAAGGCAGAAGAGTTTTCTTACGCACATTTCCTTTGTTTCCTATTCTCCTGCAAGGGGACCCGCTTTGCTATTTCTAAGCCTCATTTGTTTTCTTCATGAAATTATATTAGAACCATTCACTCAAGTACAAATAGCCCTCAAGGCACTGTGAATTACAGTCTCAGGCAGGCAAAGGGCAAAAAGGGTAACCTACCAAAGTGGCCAGTTATTTATAAAATATATGTGCACACGCACTCATATGAAATCACACACAGAGTAGATCTAAGAATACAAATGCTGCAAGTGCTCTAATTGAACGTACACACTCCAGCTAATCTCCAGGTGGTAAAAATGGTGGTAGTATTCCACTGATAGATACTATGTAAGCCCATAGTATCAATACAAGAAAGAACAAAAGAATATTAACTGAAAGCACACTTAAGCAGGAAAACGCACAGGCTCTCCTTTGGTGATAAATCTTTTGCTCCACTGACACATGGCAACAAGGCAATTGGAAATGAGGACAGAAGTCCCTTACTTTCAGGTCTCAGATACCCAATACTAATCTGGAGCATGTGCTCATGGCTAACTGATGAGTCCTTTAAAACATGAGAGAAGAGTTCATGATTTACCATTGCCTGTTTTACACAATTGCTGGTTGTGAGTAAAACACACACTCGACCCTTATTCCTCACTCCAAAACTTCCTGCCAAAGTGGCCCCACAGAAGAATCCTTTCTTGATCTCTAATTTGGCCACTCCATATTCCTGATCAGGAACCACTGCTTTTAAGCATCTGTTCCCAATCATGGCTAAACATCCAATTTCCTCCATGTAGCTTTTGTGGGCTAATGACCACACACCACCACCAGCTACTGTTTAGACTGCGGTACTTTTACTTGTATAATTTTTCAGGGCAGGAGTGGTGTTATATGTATTCTAACCATTGTTAAATACCATATATTTAACAATCTAGATCTAGATAAGCATTCACTGTTTCTCCTGAATACTATAGTAGAGCAATTTTATTCTGTTGCTACCTCCTATCTATTATAGGAAGGAATAAAATGCTCATTAACTTGATGTGTGAGCATTTCCCTTGGGCAGAGAATTCCAACCCTTGGTTGCCCTCCAGGGAATGAGTTCCTCCTTTTATAGAAACTTGGTGTGGCTTTTCCAGGTTTCAGCAGTGACTATGCGGTTTTTTGTTGTTGCTAGTGTTCAATTAGAGCCTTTACCATGACCTTGTAATCTTTTTCTTGGATATATATTTAGTTCAAGACACCCTCACTTCTCCAAACTGCACTGAGTTAAGGTCTTCAGCTGTAAAACGGAGGATTATACTGGAAACTGCCAGAAGCTGATATATCAAATCAATATTTGTGGCTGTTGAAGGATTTGGCGTGGAAATTCCAGAAAATTAAATTCTATTTTATGCACTGGCTGAGGGAGATGCCATTAGCAATGGCATCAGCACTGCCTGCAGCTTTGCCACAGGAAGTTTAGGAACACAGGAATTACCATACCTCATTAGTGATCAATCTAGTCCTCTGTTCTGTATGAAACAATGGGCAATACTGTATGCTTAAAAGGAAGGTGGGAGAAATTCTTTAACAGGCAACTGTGGAAGTATCTACCCACAGGAAAAGTTTTTCTTTTCCTAATTTCTTCTTAAGGAAGAAATCAATTTAACTCATTAAGGGTAGATCAGAGCCAACTGTTTCATGACTATACGTTGCTGGTAAATGACCTTAAGTCATGGTAAAAGAGACATTTACTACGCAGAGTGGCTAATAGTCCCTATGGGCTAAGCTGAGGTAATTGTATGTGGTGTTTTTCACTTAGCAGCTATGTATATTCAAACACGCTAAGAAAGAAAATTTAAGCCAAATTTCCTTTTGGTTTGAATTTTAGGTGCATTAGTGAAAATGCATTAAACCATTGTAAAGACTCTCTCATTCAGAAGTAGAGGGGTCCTAGCAAGCTAAGGGCAGTTTACTTCAGAATGAGAGCTATACACGGGTTTAATGAGCTTTAACTAATGCTTTTTAAATTCATACCTCTAGTTAATTCAACTTAACTCTTCTAAGAGTCCCTGTGTGGGCATGTCCATCGAAGACAAGGTTAGATGAATCAAAATGGAACTCTGCAGTGAACCTCTCCCAGATAAGACACATGAATGAACTAACTCATCTAACTTTGCATCTAATCTTGACAGATCTTGTACAGCAACTTACCTGTCCACAGCTGCTTTTGTCAGTAGCAGGGGAAGAGAATATGCATCTCAGTCTAAAACGAGGTACAGTTTTGACAGACTTCTGCATTTAGTATGTATAAAATGAGAGGACCATACTATTGCATATCTCATGCTTTTCCATACTTCTTCAGAAGCCAAAGTAGGATATTTGTGCATGCCACAAAAATAATTTTGACAGAAAAAGATATAATAGTTATCTCTAATGTATCCCTAAGGGTTGCTAATTGGATGTAGATTGCATTCTGGGATTGGAAATCTGATTTAAATGCATTTAAATCTCTGAAACAGACTCAGATGTGATGGACTAGAAAGTATAGGCAGAAGAATGATGTATCAAGTATGAACATAAAATGCACTTTCATTTCAACATCTCTAGTGAAATATAATGGTTCCATCCATTCACTGTTCCACAATGTTTTTCACTCAAAAGAGTAAAACTATCAATGAAGAAAAATGAGGAAAATCACTGAAGACAGATTCATGAATTTTGGCATCCTCAGTTTTCTTTATCAAAAGCCAAAACAAACTGCCATTGTGAACTGTGTTTTATGTGGACCCACACCTCCAAAACAAAGCCTAAACCCTAGAAAGGGCGGGGGGGGGGGGGGGGGCCACAAAAAAAACACCTAGACTCAGACCAAAAAGGGGGGGGGGGGGGGGGGGATCCAAAAAACAAACCTCTATCCTTTAATTCAAATTAAACCACAAGAACAACATTTTTTCCTATTGTAGATCTACTTGGATAGATTTACAGCTTTTTTCCTTATTTTGTCACTAGGGAACAAGTGCACTTTTGTAACAGTGTGTATGTGTCCACACAGGCAAAGGAAAAGCCCACATCACCTGTTCATTTGATTTGTTGAATGCAAGTAGGCTACAAGCACAGAAGTAAGAATATGCCCAGTGGCTGGAAGGAAGAGAGCACTTTGCTTTTGTAGCGAGTCTTTGGGTGAAGGTACAACTGTTACAGTGGGGAATACCCAGGATGAGGAAGTAATGGGGAACGTGAAAGGACTGAAAAAAAATGCGTGGGGTCTCACAAGATGCTTGAAAGATCCCATTCACTTAATGTAGGAAATTAAGACCCTTTCCTTAATTCTGCAAATGTGGGTGGTACCAAAGCATCTCAGGGTACTGTAGCTCTTCCTTTAGAAGAACTATTTGCCAGGAAAGGGAAAGAAGAAAGACAGGAAGAAAGCTCAGCATAAGGCCCAGATGTTAACTTGTCCAGATGATATCTTGCACTGCATATTCAGCTGTTTTTCCGTTTTACAAAACCTTTACAGATTTAAAGCATTTTCCCCATTCTGCCTTAGGACAAAATCAGGATCTTCTATAGCAGTTTGGAAAGAAAGCTGTAGGAGGAGTCTAACCTGCCTTCATTGGCCTTATGCTATCTCATGCCTTCACATGAGATACTGCAGTTCAAGCCCCTTGTCAGAACCACACAGAATAGGGACTTGGAACTTGGGTCTCCCACATACCAGCGAGGGTCTTGTCCATTGGGCTATTTCTTATTCTGGGATGGGTTGCTCTTTTTCTGGTTTTGACTGTAAATTCCATCCTTGACCACAGATACCTTTTCCATAAAAGCTTCGTTGAAACTGGTACCTTATTGAAACTAACTTTTAGTTTTGACAATCAGCATTTTCCAACATCTTCCCTCCCCCAAATGGTGGGGAGACTGGGAAACACTATGCTGCAGCAGCTATTTCATTGATTATAGATATTGCACTACACATAGCCTGTGAAGTTACTCTGGCTCTTGCCTGAAAACTCAATCTCACTAAGTAGCAATCTACTGTAACAGTAACAGGGAGTATAAGACAGAGTGTAAGGGCAGGTTCAAAGGGACATGTTGAACAAATTTAACCTCAGAATATTCTGATTTAGCAAATACAAATGGAAATTAAGCCAATACTGTTCACAACACGTAAGAGATGAAAGCCTCCAATATTTCAGAAAAAACATCTATCACTGTTCCCTGCAACCACCAATGTATTACAGTCGAGAGGTATAAATAGTGCTTGTATTTTGCTGCCCCAAAAGTCCCTATTTACAGCACTCAAATACTGGTGGATCTCAAAACGGTCACTGTTACATGGCATTTTCTGTACCATGTAGTCTAGAGCTGCATGATGATTAAAGATAGTTATGTGATGTCTGTAGAGAAAGCAATACTCACAGGATAGTGGTGTGGGAAACCATGAACCACTCCTGAATACTGCAAAAACTGAGAGCACAAATATGCAGCACAAAGGGTATGCAGAACCTGAATCAGTCCTTTCAAGATTTCTATCATTTACAGAAAGAAGCTTGGTTGATAAGGAGTTAAATTGAGATGGAGAGGATTATATTTTTAAAAACACCGTGGTGGTGCAGGAGCAAGGTCCATGGTGCTAATGTGAGAATAACAAGGAGTGAGGCCAAAAGACTGTATGCTGTTCTGAAGTAGTTTCCTTAAGAGTGAGCTACTGGTCTAAGCTGCAAGAATCTTCTGCAGTTAAGCATTAAAGCGTTTAAAAACAGTGAGAAGGTTTGTAGTCCGAATGGAGCACCATTCCAGCTTCTGAAAAGCTGAGCTATGTTCACTTGCAATAAGTGTTAGAAACCTGCTGCCACCTCTAGACAATCATCAGCATTGCCAACAGGTTTGCCATTTAGAAAACTGCAAATCAGATTCTGGTTACAAAGAACAATTCCTCCTGAATCAGACAACTTCATAACTGGCTCATACAATAAGTGAAGGTGAGATAAAGCATATTCTTAGTTAATACACATCCACTTTTTACTATCAAAGCAGCTTGTTACCATGCTACACAGTAATGTCATCCATAAGGAAGGGAGATTAAGTTGGGAAATGTATATAACTACCAGTTAGGAGCTAACAGAGTCACTTGGAGATGTCTTCCAGTCCTGCCAGCTGGTGCATGCAGAGCGACTCCACAAGTCAACTGAAAGTACTATCCATAAACTGCTAGTCTGTCTGTCTGGGATGTGTTTGAACTTGATTGCATTGCCTCAAAAGCACTCTGATTTAATCTTTTGGGGCAACCAAGGGTATCTCTAGGGCAATGTCCCTCAGGGCTGGACCAAGTAGCGAGACAGGATGTATGACCAGAGTTTTAGGTGAAGTCTCAAGTCAGTAGCACAAAATGCTTCTAATCAGAGGTACATTTGAGATGGTAGAAGAAAATAATCCCCAATCCTGTACAACTGAATTCCAGGAGAAGGAGAAAAGACTGAAACTATAAATCCCCTTACTGAGAGAAAAAAAACCCCTATGTTTGAAAGGGGGGGTGGGAGGAGAAGGTGGAGGTAGAGACATCTGCAAAAGGGCTGAGCAGGCAAAAAAGCTGACTTTGCTTATCAACAGCATCCAGCAGGGTTGTTATCCAGTCAAAAAATTCTTTTTTTCCATTTGACTGCTGGTCAGGAAAGACAGCAAAGGTGATTCCTCAGATCAGTCATGCAGCAGATGTTTTAAAAATAAGCCCAAAAGAGAGAGCAGTGAGAAAGGCACCAGGAAGTTAACAAGAACAGAACGAGAGAAAAATCGGCTGCTTGTTCGCCCTTCCTTGTTCATCTTCTCTCATTAAGTTCTTTGAATAAACTTCCGATGGTTCCTACAGGTCACAAGTTTGCCTATTACTAGCAGACAAGGCAAAGAAGCAATGAACTGGGGGAGGAGGAACAAAAGGTTTGGAAGATTGTCAAGATCTTTCCAAAAATCAGCCAAACCCAATTGTGACCCCCTAGAACTCCCCACTTGAACTCAACAATTTCCAGTGTCCCTTGGAAGCAGCATCCAGTAACCTTCTGTATCCAGTGCTTGCCTACATGATTGTTCCCGCTCATTTAAGCTCATTCTTTCATATGATGTTGTATATTTTACCTGTCAAAATGGGGGAGGAATCCGATTAGTTTCTAGATGCAGTTTAAGCAATAAGGCATGGTAGACTGAATTTCTGGGCAGTTATAAACCGCCTTGGGTACTGTTACAAGGCTTTCACTATCCAATAGAGTGGATTAAGGGTGAACCTGGCTCTTTTTGTGCTTCAATGTGTGCAGCTCCCATTAATGTTAATGGGAGCTGTGTACGTGCACTGAGAGTCTGCCAAATGACAGGTGACAAACAGCAAGCGTTTGCTCAGCCTACACGAGCAAGGATGGGTCACAAACTACTTTGCTATCTAATGCAACTATCTGAAAAATACTAAAATGTTGAGTCCCATCCAGAAGCCTTTAATAGCAAAATAACATACAGAAAATTTGTTGAGAAGACAAACAGCAGAAACGCTGTAGCTTTACAGCATGCTACTAGCACAGACGTGATTGCTCCAAGAAGATGTTGCCATGTGCATGCTAATGTATATGGTAAATTCTTGTGAGCTTGCCCAGCACATAGGTTCTCAGAAGCCTGAAAAGACGCATTAAGCTGAGTTCAGCTTATAAAAGTGTTCATAGATTCCCCAGAGGAAACATGCCCATTTATTGCTTAGTCTACATAGACAATATGATTTAATAATAACAGTTCAACCATTGTCAAAAAAAGGCAAGCCCCCAAAATTGCTCAGGTCCCCCACAGTAATGCATACAGTGAAGGTGATATCATGATCATCCCTTGATTCATCAGAAGAAATGTTTTACTAAAATGAACAGGAGCTGCCTGCCAAAGGATTAGCAGGGGCGAAAAAGACCCTGAAAAACAAATACAGGCAAATTTTCAAGAGTGGCCTTAGACATTTAGAGTCAAAGGGATGAAGAAGGGATGGCTTTTCAAAAGGGCAGAACACACAGCTCAAACTGAGTTCACAGGAAATACGATACCCAGAACCTTTGATAATTAGGCTCAGAGCATGCCAAAATGCCTCAAAAGGAGGTAAAATCAGTGGCTTGACTATTCTGGCCATGGTAGGAGGCTAGGGTGGGTTGAAACATTACATACACGTCAGTTGTTTTCTCACTAAATATGGGAAGAGACTGCTATCAACCATACGGAAGAAGCAGAACTGCAGTGGTCCTACACTATACAAAAGATCATCAAGGATTAGCTTCGGGTTAGAGGAGGGTCAGGCGGAGACACTGTGGGTCAAACTACAAGGGGAGGGGAGGGGGACATGGCGAAAGGGACCTTATGGTGGGTGTCTACTACAGACCACCCAACCAGGGGGAAGAGCTGGACCAGGACTTCTCCCGTCAGCTTATGGAGGCGGTTAGGTCAAGGGATGTCATTGTCATGGGTGACCTAAACTACCCAGACATTTGCTGGGAGGAGCTGACAGCCAGGTCTGACCGCTTGCGTAGGTTCCTGGCTATATTACAGGACCTTCACCTTATCCAGGGGGTGCACAGCCCCACTAGGGGTAACGCCTTGCTGGACCTAGTCTTGGCCATTGGAGAAGACCTGGTGAGGGGACTGCAGGTCCTTGACCACCTAGGCAATAGCTATCATCACCTGCTGGAATTCACTATCCAGCGCAGGGTGTCAAGGTCTTATAGCAAGACTAAAGCCCTTGACTTTAGAAGGGCCAATTTCAATGAGCTTCGGAGATTAGTGGGACAGGCACCGAGGGCCCAGAAGGTAGAGGAGATGGGAGTCCATGAGGGATGGTCATACCTTAAGGGGGCGATCCTCCAGGCCCAAAGGGTAACAGTCCCTGAGAGAAGCAAGGGGGTAAGAGTGCTCAGAAACCTCCTTGGCTCAGCAAGGGCATTCAGGAATGCTGCCTGAGGACTAAAAGGGTGGCGTACAACCAGTGGAAGAGAGGAGCTATCACCAAGAAGGAGTACTCCTCCTCTGCCCGGGAGTGTCGGAGGGCTATTAGGAAGGCCAAGGCAGAGATGGAACTCAGGCTAGCGTCCAGGATTAAGGACAACAAAAAGTCCTTTTTCAAGTACATTGGGAGCAAGAAGAGGGCAATGTAGGGCCCCTGCAAGACTCAAATGGTAATCTTGCGACTACGCCAGACAAGAAAGCCGATATTTTTAACAGTTTCTTTGCCTCTGTTTTCTTGAACAGGTACCGGGACATCCCTCCTGCCAGAGGTAGGGACAATCTCGGGGACAGCTCTGTCAGGCCTTCAGTCAGTGCAGATGTAGTTAGGGATCTTCTGAAAGGGCTAGACATTTTTAATCTGCAGGTCCAGATGCCCTCCACCCAAGCGTGTTGAGGGAGCTGGCGGGGGTCATTGCGGAGCCCTTGGCCCGGGTGTATGAGCATTCGTGGTCATCTGGCCAAATGCCAGGGGATTGGAAATTAGCTAATGTGGTCCCCATTTTTAAGGAAGGGAGGAAGGAGGACCCAAGTAACTATAGGCCCAAAAGCCTCACCTCGGTCCTCGGGAAGATGTTGGAAAAAATCATCAAGGAGCACATCTGTGGGGGGCCAGCATGGGAGATCATGCTCAGGGGCAACCAGCATGGGTTCAAAGGCAGGTCCTGCCTGACCAACCTGATTGCCTTTTATGACCAAGTAACTAAATCCTTGGATGATGGTGTCACTGTGGA
>NW_005842214.1:1750083-1753168 GCF_000455745.1 Alligator sinensis
GAACCAACTTCCTAGGGAAGTGGTCCTCACCCCTACCTTGGGTAAATTCAAAAAGAGGTTAGATGATCACCTGTCTGGGGTCTTGTGAACCCAGCATTCATTCCTGCCGGTGGCAGGGGGTCAGGCTAGATGATTTGTTCAGGTCCCTCCTGACCCTAGCTACTATGAAACTATGGAACTATGAAAAGGATACTGCCATTAGCTACTGCAGTTTTATGCTGTGCACTCTCAAATATTTCTTTAAATTATAATAATAATACTAACATATGACTGTGTGTATTTATTGAAAGCAATATATTTTACAAAGCTCCAGAGAGCTAATTAAATATTTACTAAATAAGAATATTTAGTATTTAATAACGGTTACTAAAGAATGATGATAAAATATAACTGCCACTTTGCTGATGCTTCCTAACATTCATTCCAGCTGAACGATATCCTACAGCTTGTGATACCAGAAATGTAGCCTGGCGTTTGTCTAAGAGGATGTGCAAAGTTGTGTGGTTAGTGCTGCTATTTTATAGAATTTCTCAGTGCTGTTTTAACAGTGGTTAAAAGTTAATTGAAACAAATTCTTAATAAATAGTAATGGGTTTACCTTCCCACCCTCAGGGGCTGGTGGGAGGATTAGTCGATATTTGTTCACTGCTTTCAAGATGGGAAATGTTGTATGAACACTATTATAATACTCTTACAAAAATATGCTTTAGCAGCTTACCCTTGTCTGTAATTAGATTCAGTGATCAGTTTATACTTTGTATTACACTGCCATTTTCCTTTAGCAACACAGAGCAAGCGACTCCAGAGGGCACCTATGCCCCTTTAATGACTTTTTTTTCAGCTAACAACCACCAAATAAACTAATCGTATCCAAAGAAAATGGAGTATCCTGCAGATATACTTAAGTGCAAGGAATGCCACCTCCACCCTCTTTCTTCCACTGACTAGGCATTGAGAAATTAGCTAGTGATAATGATATAATAATGGAACAGATGCTCAACATAGCTCAGTGGCTTTATGCATGGATAACCCCACTGACAACTTCCCATTCTGGCCCCTCCAAGCTTCAGCTGGGTACTCAGGTGAACTTTGCTGAAGACCACAGTGCAATCTGTCTTTACTTTTCACAGACTGGTGTCAGAAAATTGACAGATTATGTCTCACATGCTCTGTATTAAATTTACTCTGTATTGCTCTCTCCTCATCCTTTATGCAACTTTGGATAATGATACTCAGAGGCTTATTTCTGACAGACACAGACAGTGGTATACTGGGACCGTAAAAGTGGAAGTGAAATGGATGAGGAAAGAATAGACAGACCGGCTCCTCATGGAGATATGTGACACTAAATATGAGATAACATACCCATCAATTTAAGAGAACTGTTTCAGGAGTGGGACAACTCAGAAGGAAGTTGCTGATGTGGAAAATGATTGCATTTGCACCTTTGAGGACCTGGACTGAGCTTTGGTGGCTCCGGCACAATTAAATCAGTCTACTGGGCCTCTCACAAATGGCTAGGAACGATTTGTTCACATCACAAACTCACTGCTCATGAATATGGCATAACCTAGAATCCAGAGAAGCCCAGGAGGGGAAATGACACCATGCTGCTAGTCAAGATTGAGCTGAATTAGCACTTGCATAGTTTATGCCATGTAATATAACAGGTTCTAACTGGCATTGGAAGCTCTGATTAACATGTACAAAATATACCTAGACTAAGATGGGGTGGGGGAGGGAATAAAGAACAATACAGAGGGTATAATATGGTATGCAAAAATGAAAGAGAAAGGGATGTCTGGAGATCACACTCCTGAAGATCAGAAGAGCAGGAGGAGAACAGGATTCTGACAAAGGCTCTCTGTTTAGTTCTTTTTTAATAAAATCCAACTTCCAATGCTCTAACCCACAGGAAAAACTGAAGAAACGTTCCTGAGGCAGCCCAGATAATGGCCTTGGCGGCTAAGTGCGGGAGAGGCTCTATTCAGATTCTACACATCTTGTCTCTGCCACCCAGGGGATGCAAGAGGGAGGCTGCAGGGTATTCATTTCCAGTCATCGATAAATAAATAAAGTCTGCTTCAATTCCTTCAAAACAAGACAGAATTGTCTTAAACTACACAGCAGAGGCAGAGGAACTGTCACTAATCAGCCACAAAAGATAAACTTACTATTTTTGATACTACTGTGCTGAGTCCAATACAAGAATGAAAGCAGAATAGATTTTCTTTTCAGTGGAACAGTCATCAGTGAGCACAGGCAATGTAAGATATCTCTCTAGGTGACCCTCCGCTGATAAGGGGAGAAAATCCCATTCTTGCTTATATTCATATCTGCAAACACACTGCTCCAAGGTGGAACCGTGTGCCATTCTAGGATCTTTCAGAATTTCATACTGGTTTTCCAGGTGTCAGATGTAATCACCTTGGAGTAAACATGGCAGAGCTGACATTGCTCATTTCTGATCCTCCTGCTGATTCCCAATCTGGGGCAAGAAAGATGCCCACTGCCATCAAGTCAGCCATTTATGAATTTGTCATATATCACATTTGCAGTCTTCCCAAATCCCCTACCAAATGGCGCGGTCACCTTTTAAATACATGGTCCCAAATGTAGGGCTTAAAACAGTGGTTTTCTTAATCTTAAATCAGTGTCAGCCTATTACTGATGTGTATAACAGCCAGCAAGTTAATGGACTTAAAGTGCCAAGGTATCGATGGCTGTGAAATGTAAGCTATTTATCCTGTAAATACTGGAACAGCTAAGGCAGCTCATCTCATTTCCATTTATTTGTTAAAAACCCTGGTGTAGGAAAGTTTTTGGCAGTTGGGAGTTCCTGTTGTTGGAAGGCACGTGGGATAAATTTGTGAGAGAAGGCATAAGCTGATAACACTCATCACCGGGAAACAAGGCAAGAGGACGGAGGTCCATGTAGGAGTCTTTAGTCCTCACCCCCTCTCCCGTTCCCTGACCACACACAGTCTCCTTTCAACAATTTGGTTGTCTGAATGCCTCCCTTTCCACTTTAAAAAAAGACTTCCAGGATTTGCTGAGTAGGTGGTGCATTACAGGAGATGCTCTT
>NW_005842214.1:1753199-1757282 GCF_000455745.1 Alligator sinensis
TGCAACTGAATCTGTGGCACTCCACAGCTGGATGGAGGTAGAGAGCAGAGAACAGATGCAGAGTACCACCAGGCTCCATTAATCACTAGGATGGGCAGCTTGGTAGGGACTCGGAGAAGACAACTGATGAACCCCAAATTCCTTCTGGTTCCAGGCAGTTGAATGAAGCAGGTGGGACAAATCATGAGGATGCCTTGCAAAGCTGAGCAGGTCTCATAAAACTAGGATACCCAAGTCATTCTGCCGTTGCTTAACCTCAAAAACAACTTTAAGAGAAAATAAAATAAAAATGGATTTTTTAGCCAATTAGTAGCACATAAAATAAATACTGAACTGCTTTGTCCAGACAGAAGCTTGTGAGTGCCCTAAAGCCTGTAGCTTAGTGATTCCAAGGCTCTGAACCATTAGGTTCTATATAACCTCTTGACTGAATTATCTGAGAAAAAACTGGAAGATAATCCCAGTGATTTCTAAGCAACACCCTGCTGAGTCCTGCATGCAATTCATGGACAGACTGGTGCAAGAGGTGGGATGGGGAAACATAGTCAGTACTATGCTACACTTTATTTTTCTACACAGAGAACTGTTGGGAGTGGTTTTTTTTAAACACCTTATTATGCTTTGCCACTTGCCCAACAAAGGGGCAGCCCTCTTTCTTCCTTGTGCTTGGAATGGCCACTCCCATTAACTAGCAGCAGACTTAATGCTTCTGTTGCTATTTAAAAAGATTCCACCATCTTTTACTCTTTTCATGCATTTTGGGAAATGCCCCCAGTACTCAGTTTTCCTGAAACTAGGATTTTTTGTTTTTCAGTTTATAACTTTGTATGTTCAAATCACTTAATAAGGAACTACTTAATGCACAAAACTGAGTATTAGATGAGCGCCCCCTTTTTACAGATGGGGAAACCACATCAGACATAGCCTCTAATTTTGAGTGTCCAATATTTGACATGTGGGCCTGATCTGCATCTGAAATTGCAGTCATTCAGGCCCTCTGACTTCAATAGCTGCTGTGGTCATCTCTCAACATCTTGCTCAGTGACTGAGGCACCAAAAACTACGATTTAGAAATATAATCCTAAAACCAGCTAAGAGGATGTCTAGGCAGAGACGAAGGAATACTAGGAGTTCATTTACATTAACTATTCCCATATTGCTGGCACACATGGAGCTGTATTAGTCTGGAATTTAAAGAAAATACCAAAATACATGAAGCCAGTATCTGCGAAACAAGAACCTCTTCTCCTCCGATGCTAAAAATCTTTCCCTTCTTTTAAGCCCACTTACAACTTTCTATTGTATGGATCTTTGTAAACTGCATTTTATAAAATCAATGCTTTTCTTCTTTCAAAAAGTTAGAAGCTTGTTCTCCTTTCACCTGTCCTAACCGTTTGTTTCCTGACTTGATGATGATGTTCCTTGGAAGCATGAACTAACATCTGGGTATAAGACGCTCCAAACTGCCCATGCTAGTCAGACCTCAGGAGTATTTTCTTCAGTCAAAGCCAGAGTTCCCAACAGCACTCCACCAGGGAGATGGAAAGGCAGGCTCCTGCCTCCCTCACCTGATGTCACCAACCCCTTCCTTTCGCTCAGGTTTTCTTTCCTTAAGGTTGGACATTTTTAGCCTAGTCAAAATGATACAGAAATTAAACTAAAAGTGAATTGAGAGTCTCCACTCTATCATTAACTTCAGGTCATTTCTTTAGGAATTTTTAAGAATTTGAATCTCTCATGCAACATCATTAAAAAAAACAAATGGGATCCAAAATCTCAATACAAATCACACATGCTTCTGAAACCTCATAAGGCTCTTCAAAATCACAGATTTTTGCTCCTTCATCTCACCAAAGATGGATCCCCTCCCCTAGGATCACCCTTGCAGAGCTTCCTGAAGGGTGACATTTGGGCAGTGACAGACCAGGTTGTGAAGTGAGTTTCAGAACTGAGGGCCTTATGCTGAAATTGCTGTGCCTCTACCTACCTCTGATTAAACCAACTGGCTGCTAACTTAGTTAAGGGCATCTGTTGATCTCACACTCCAAGCTTTAACACTATAAGGGTTTAGGCACAACACAGAGGAACCAGCACTGAATCAGATAGCAGAAGTAATTTATTGACCTGCCTTCAGGTCTGGAAGAAAGTGAAGGGAGTAGGCAGTGCAACAGAAATTAGGCATTGAGTTGCTACTGACAGAAAAGATGTAATGGTTGGTCTAGGAGGACCAGCTCCATAGATACTGTATTGACAAAGTAAGGGAAGAGTGTGTTCTCAAAGTCACTTGGACCAAATTTTGCAAGAGATCATTACACCTTTAAAAATCTCTTCTTTAAAACAAGGCATCATTATGGTGGTAACCCTAGGAGGAAGGGGTTTGATGCAACTAGGCTTAATACCTATTGAGAACATTTGGTTGTACTTGGGTGCCAGTAATATCAGATTCCCCTCCTTCTTGAGATGCACTACACAGAAAGATTGTTTCAGCCTCTCTGAAAATCCCACATCCAAAGCCTTAAAGGTCCCCAAACTCCCTGTGAATACTGACCCAGTCCTATGTGGCATATGTAGATACCCCCTAGGCAGTGAAAGGCCTTAGGTATGGCTATGACTAAATGGTTACTTTGCAGAGCGGGAAGGAAAAAATAGGCTGGAAAGGAGGGAAAGAAAAGTAAGATGCATTCTCTGCCATTAATTTTCACTCATTTTCACTCATTGTACTGAGATGTTAAGATTAACAGAGCAACTTGCTTGCTCACTCCCACTGCCCAGTCCTCAACTGTTCTCCCATTCATTTCTCAGGAACAGTTTCCCTTGCTCATGTGGCTAACAGAACTGAATGGGAAAAAGCTACTAACAATAAATGATCTCTACCATTATTCTATCAGGTCTTGAGCTCCTGCTCTCCATCATAGGGCAGCCAAGTGCTTCCTCTGGAGGTATGGAACAAACACAAACATGTTCTGAATTCAAGCCAGAACATGTATTTGCATAATATGTTATTTGTAGAAGAGCCGATGAATTTGTGTTTCCTATAGCCTAAGAGAGAGTAGAGGTGTCAGGGACACAGGCTTGGCATGGAGAGTTCTCTGCATTTCACACTTAACCCTCACAAGATTTCTAGATGTTGTGATGTTGGCTTATTTCTTTTTACACAGTAGGAGGTCAGAAAAAGGTCCAAGCATGTGACCAGCGGAGGCAGCAGCAGGAAGACTGCCAAGAACCCATGTGACAACAGCTTCAGGACTTTCAGCGCCTATTGCTGCTCATTTTGTGCTCCCTTATTCCTTGCTTCTTGTTATGCTCTCTGACTCGGCAATCCTCTCTTTCCAACTCAGGACAGATACAGAAGCATGGGACACTGAGGGGCAGAGGATGACAAGGAAAAGGGGTGAAAAAGCCAGACCAAGAAAAGCCACACAAGTTGCAAGGTCACGGTCTCCAGTGGCTAATGAGTGACCCAACATTGGTATGATTCCTCCAGCAAGACAATTTTTATGTCGTCTTGGCAGGAGTCCAGAGTCCCTTGCCTGTATGTTTATAAATGCTTATTCAAACTTGCAGAGAAAACAGGCAAACTGTACTACCTAAACTGCTGCTGTCACCTGTTTCTAAATACCTTCCCATCAATAAAAAGTTAAAATTGATTTGGGGGAAAGCAAGAATACTGTTGCCCAACAAATCAACCTTTCAGTGGAATATCTACACCTCTGGGGGGTAAGGGAGAGGACAGACTTAATGTCCCAATAGGCTCCTAACTGGTCCCAGGCATGTATCTTTCCAAACAGAAGTAAACATAACCAGGCTAGAATTTAGGGGAAGAATCAGACTGTTTCTTGAGTGCTCCTGGTCATTCTAAAATCCCTAAGTAGGTTTACCTGGCTTTCCTTACAGGCTTGGAACGCTAACACCATAAACAGCATGGTGTTCACTCATGTAGGAAGAAGAACATTTATTGCACATTAAGGAGATGGGTTTGACTTTACTTACATCCAGCAGGAAAATTCATAAATTGGATTGCTCCCCCTGCTGAAGTCATTTCATTCCATAGACTGAAGACAATGGTATGGCCACATTCTCTTT
>NW_005842214.1:1757313-1758348 GCF_000455745.1 Alligator sinensis
CCATTCACAAGCTAAGCAACACTTACTATGCTCATGAGACGACCACCAAAAGACACAAAAGGGAAAAGTCTACGGTCTGAACATTTCTTTTGCGCGCATCTAATTACAAATTAACATAGTCTTTCATCAGCAACTGTCTCTTTTCTGTTTGCACAGCAACCAGTACAATAGGTCTTTGGACACTCTCATAATGTATTTATTTACCACTACTAATACATATTGCATAGAAAAACTTGAGAATGTTACCCAAGTGGATATGATGCAGCAATTGATATTTGAGTTCTCAGCGAGCCAGGAATTATGGCTCTGACAGGTATGAAGTGTCCATTCACCTCCAGGGGTGGTAACTCTAAAACCTACCACTCTGTACAAGCTGTACACTGACCCTAATATGTTGCCCCCCTTGGTTGCTATCACCATCTTGTATCTGATGAGATATAGAACTCCCTCAGAGTGTCCTGTTCTGAGTCTCAGAGTCATATCTTGATCTTCCTTCCACTGGGAAAGGGCTGTGGTCTGCATAGTAAGACCATACCCAGCAGCCTTGTAGAGTTGGCTCCTGTCACCTTCACTCCCAACAGGATCCTCTATATAAACTGTGCCCAAGGGACCTGATCTGTCTTTATTTATCTCTTGCCTGTAAAGTGAGTCCTGTGAGTCCTACCAAGTCCCCAGATCCTGCCTCCTGCTAAGGACACTATTTCTGAAGATCTGGTGGAATCAAAAGCTTCCTGGAATATGCTGCTTCAGAACTAAAAACATTAGCACTGCTGCATTCTGTCTAATGTGTGTTTTGGTTTGGAGGCAACTAAGAAGTTCTCCATTACTAATAAGAAAAATAATTAAGACCCCTGACAAGGCCTAACAGCACACCAACACGGGGCAGAGCACAGCAGGAGCAACTGTCCCCATGGGAACTGGCAAGTACAGAGCAGGAGAGAATAAGAACTGTTTGAATTAACAGAGAACATTTGCTCTAAATAAAAGCTATTTTGAGGAATTAAAGCAAACAAATGTCAGCCACATGCAGCGTCG
>NW_005842214.1:1758379-1768649 GCF_000455745.1 Alligator sinensis
GATGTGCTGTAATGTGTTGTGACACTTCATAAATTAAAGCTTTTTCTTCTCCCCCGAGGGGAGAGAATTCAAGTGCCATCAAGCACTTGAATGTGGAAGTTCTGCAGGTTTGACACTTACCATTCTGTGATTCCATTGATCCTGCAAGTCAAAACACCTCTGTCCCTAGTCCTCAGACTGTCCATGTCCTCCTCCTCCCACCTGAAGGAGAGGACCTACATACAGGATGCTTAGAGTTAGTACAACTTGTACATAGTTCCCATCTCAAAGCTGTCAAACTCTTGCTAGCACTGAACAGGGCCTTTTGATTACTCTGTACTTTGAAATGAATTGATGTCATACATATGCAAATTATCTTAAATTCATAAATTGAGACCTTGGAGCGATCAATGTTATGAAAGGATACGCAAATACATCATTCCATGTTAGCTGGCATGATGCAAAGGTAAAATAGGGGAGTAAGCAGGAATGAGTATTTATGGGCTCCTTCACACTACCTGTTTAAACACACACAGGAAACCCTCATTCCAAAGCTACAGTGGAACACTGCTTTGTGAAAAATAATACAATTCTGCTTATGCCATAGGAAAGGAGTGTAGCAACTGTGGTGGCCAATGTATTTATTATTTTCAAATAACTTTAGAAATAAAAAAATGGAGAAAGAAACAGAATAATAAGATTAAGAGAAATATGAAAGAAGATCTAGAGGATCCTGCTTGTAAGAACAATATATTGCTTTGCTTTAAAGCAATTTTCAATCATTAGTTGTAAAGTGCCAACAGTGAGCTCTGTGATATAATGGTATACAAACATCAAGAGAGCTCCTGCCCTGGAGAGTTAACCAGCTGAGAAACCAGTACAGAAAGAGAAGACCACTAAGAGAGATTGAGGAAGAAGCAATTTTAGCTATGTTATTCCATCTTAAAAGCTATGGAACATATGAAAAAATAAGACTCTCCAGGAAGAAATCTTTAAAAGGAATCTGAATTAAGCTGACACTGAGGCTTGGTGCATTGTCATGACAAGTTTTGTTTCATGCTGCAGGAAAGAAGGCCCAGCAAAGAGTGGGAATTATTTATGCTAGGATAGGAAATAGTTATAAATATTAACAAATTGCACTTCAAATATCTCCAAGAGGTAGGCACCATTTCATATGGGCATAAATTGAGGCAGAAGAAAAACAACAATGCAGGGCATAGTATATATATGGCATATTAAAAGTGTTTTAGAAATATTTGAAAGAGAGCCTTGTTCAATTGAAGGAGTCAGTCATCGCCAGCCTTGGTATTTGACATTTTTTCCATAAACTGTTCTAGTTTCTTAGCTGGGTCTTGTCATGACCCAAAAGGCATGATTGTGTGTGTGCTTCAGCACCAGAATTATCCCCGCCAAGTTGCAGAGCATTGCACGGGAGTGTTTCCTGTAGCAAGAGGAAACCCCGGTGCAGGGACGAGTTTCCCGCCTTTTCTGCAGCTTCTTTTGCAGGGTGCATTGCTCAAGTTGCAAGAGGAATGCACGGTGCAAAAGAGTTCCCGCCACCGGTATGTAAATTCGTCCCCTGTGATTGGCTAGTGCTAAATTATTCACACGTGGCGGCTAGCGATTGGCCTGTTAGCCGTTTAAAAGGCTTGAGCGGTTTCCGCCCAAGCCGAAGAGGACTCTACATCCATCTCATGGGGACTCTGGGTACACGGCAGGGTAATAGAAAACCTGTGTGAGATCCAGAGGAGCTTGGCGGCCTGATCCACCGCCCACCTCTTCCCGTCTTCGAATGCGACTTTTATAAGACGTATTTACGATTTCTATTTTGGTGGCTCGTTCACCCAGAGCATCCGGAGCTCTGCACCGTGGAGCCTAGCAACCTCCACGAGACTGTCTGTGTTGTCTGTCTGTAACTGCAACTCAATCAAGTTTTCTAGCCTGCACCACTGCCATCTCAGTGTAAGTAAACAATCTTTAAAACTACCACTACGCGTTTGTGCCTAATTCCAGCTCGAAGGCCTTCCCTCTCCGACCCGGCGTGCCCGGGCTGCTGGCCACAGCCCGCGTGCAGCACGAAAAGGGCTCGGGTCGCTCCCGGCCTGCACAGGTCTCTGGAAAAATTCAAGGAAGATTACCCTTAAAAGACATCTGAGGTCTTATTTATCTGAGGTAGGATGCTGGTAGGTTAGGACCCAGTATAGCTTCTAATGAAGGCAACAGCAGAACTCTGATTAACTTCAGCAGAAGCAGGATTGACCTGTTCTATTAGAACTTTGCAATGTAGAGCAGACATGCTCAGTAAGAATGATGGATGCTTCGACATCAAGTGTTTGATCTTTTGTCTGCACTCTCAGTAATCAGGGACACTTTGCTCCCACTTCTGTGCTCTGACCACTAACAGATAAGACAGATGCTCTCACAATGTTCTCAAGGGAACATTTCAAAGTTTTAATGGAGGTGTCAGCTGTTCTTTATAAGCTGAAGGCAATGACACTTCATTTTTGAGATACAGGCAGTTACTAATTTATAAATATGAATACAGAAAGTATGCAAAAGCACCACTCTGCTTCTCTTTGCACACAGGCAATTTAGACAGCTGAACTGATCTGTCACCAAGCTGAGATGAAAGTCATTATGCCCATGCTGAGACCTTGCTTGCCTAACTTCAGTCCAGAATGAATCTGAATCACTATTTTCTAACTCCCTCAATATGCATAGATAGGGCCAGTGCAGATATGCTGACAGGTCCTTCATTATAGCTAGAGGGGTGTGGCTATAATTAAAACAGAAAAACAAACAAACAAAAACAACCCTTGAATCTAAAGCAGTGATGTCACTTGCATATAGATTATGCACAACCCTCTCACACAACTATCAGGCACAATGCCCCCAAATATCAAGAACATCCTAACCTATCGCAAGCAAAGCAGGAGGCTGAGGGCACTGCCAGTGTCCTGCTGCTGCAGCACAAATCCAGTTGAGGTCAGTGATGAATGACCAAAAGGCACTGTCATCGGATAGCTTTCAAGTGGTCTGTATGTTCTTAGTGGGATGCTCTCAGTAGTCCCAGTGGTCTTGCAGACACAACGCAGTTGCTGACCTTGTTGAAAGCTGTAACAGTAGTGGGACATGTAGCTTTCTGGAGTCCAAACTTTCTCTTTACTGATCTCATCATATACTTATTTGACAAGACAAAAAAGACAGATACTCCAATGTAAATAAATAAATGTTAAGGCTAGGATACAATGCACAAAGATTGGGAAATTCAATTTTGCAATTCCCAAAGCAACTGTAACTCCCTTCTTCTATTGATGTAATATTTTGATTTATTGTAAAGATGGGTCATTGACAATTTAACAAAAATATTTATGATGTGACTGGGTTAAATAGAGTTACAGTGAAAGCAATAACTTCTGTGGGTCTGGTACTCAGCAATGCCTTTCCATTAGTAGGGAAGACTCAGATTTAACTTATTTTTCGAATGGTCTTTTTCAAGATCAGCAAAGGATGCATTCTTCACCTAGAGTTGAAGCTAGCACAAGCATAGTGTGAAGTCAAAAGGGATTCAGAATTCTTAAAACATCTAAACTATCTAAGTTGTGCAAAGCCACGGTTAAAAAAACCTGGAATAACTGGGGAATGAAAACGCAGGTATTTTTAAACATTCAGAAAGGTGTCTCCCGGGACGAAAAGAACAGGGAAATGTCAGCCCCTACCCAGCAAATGGAGTGGCTGACCTCATATACCTGGGACAAAAACCAAGAGAGTAGGAAGATCAAAGGGGGCCCGGTGACCCTTCTCGCCCATTGGCATTTCATTGATGGGTCTCAGCTCCTTCTGAGTCCAGAGTATTCTCATTTAACTGTGCAGCATCTTGTATCTAGCCAGAAATCTTGAGTGGGGAAAGGAAATAACGGCAACATGCGTCCCACTATCTAAACTCCACCTGCAAACATCCAGCCTGGAGTTGCTGAGGCTCTTAGGCTAGGGATAGACATTACACATAAACCAATTAAAGTGATCAGAAACTAGTTTAAACTTGTAACAGAACTGATGTTCAGTGCACATAAACTGGTTTGAAAATGGATGAAACCAGTTTGAGATAAACGTGGTCGAATGTAGTAAGAGACTTAACTGATTTGGGTCAAATCGGTTTATGCAACGTCTGTCCCAGACCCTGTCTCTAGTGGGTTATGGAATAGAGAAAATCCCACACAATTTACTGATTCGTTTTGATGCACTGGCTGGGGGAGTAGTTAGCTGATTGCACGATTTCACAACGATTACACACTCAATTTATACAACACAATTTTATTTTAAAACTCTTTGCTACGTATATAACACTGCTTAGCTTTAAGAAACACCACAAACATTAGAAACACAATAATTACATATATCAGAAACAATGCTCCGAATGCACTTCCTTCCCAAACAATGCTATAAGAATTAGTGTTACAAAAACAACTACAATTACAACTAAAAGTTAAATTTGAATCAATACTGTTATTTTTCATAATATACTTACAATCCTAGAATTCCGAGAAGCCAAATACCAAAATATGGTTTCATTCCTCAGTAGTACGATTTAATGGGTTGGCCTCAGTAGTACGGTTCAATAGGCTGGCCTCAGCAATACGATTCAATGAGCTGGGCTCACCAGTGATAGGACTACGTCCCCTTCCTTCAGTCCCTTTCGGGCGCTCCGCGGCTTCAGCGTGAACTAAGAGATTCGTGTTCACGGAGAGGCTTGATTAGGCGATCAATCTAATCAGACCTTATACTTGCGATTCTTCCTTCGTTGTTCTGCAAGTGAAGTCACCTCCAAATTGGGACAGTAAGTTACAGGTTTTTATTGAGTGAGCTGCCGTCAGTGGGCTCCTCCTACTCAATTTGTCACAACTCCCAAATTTGGGCTCGGATCTTACTCAACAGAAATTACCTTTGTTGAGCATTTTAAAATTATTCTTGGGGAGACTTCCATATCACTGTAAATACTCTTTTCTTTTTACCAGTCTGGTTAAAAGGCCCCAGGCTTTGATTTCTCGGAATTTAGGACATTTACTTTCTTTGTAAAAAACTTCTAAAGGTACACCTTGCTGGTTTACGTTAAGCCAGACTCCCCCAGCATCCCAGCATGCTCTCTGGGCTGGGTGAGGCTCTCTGCTCCACAGTAGAGCTGGCCCTTCTCCTCTGCTCCCTAGCTGGAGCTCTGCAGAGACTGCAGGTGTCTGCCTGGCTTCCCCCTGCTCCCCCCTCTCCCTCCCCCATCCCCTTTCCCTTGCACAGATGCCTCTCAGCATTAGCTAGCAAACCACATGCTGGCTATGGTCCATGCTGTGGCAGACAGGACAAAGGCAGAATCAGCAGGTAGCTGGTAATATCCCTCTGTCGTTTTCTTAATGGGCTGATAAACACTGAGTTAGGGGTGATAAACATTGTGTTATCAATTCCCTGCTAGGCTGATGGGGGGGTGGGGACAAGAGCCCCTCCCTAATCAGAGCATCCTGCAGGGACCTGGCCACGCCCCCCCTCAGTTCAGCACTGTGGAAGTAAAGGAAAGGCTGCTATAGTGCCTCCCTGGCTTCTAGCCTGAGCCACTGCAGGCATCTGCCTGCATTTCTGGGACGTCTGTGCAGTTACAAACTTATTCAGCCTAGCCAGGTTAGACTAACCTGCAAAGATTGAATCAATCTCAGGCTTTTTGAATGAATGTCTGTCTGTAGCCTTAGATGCCTCAGCAGGCAAAGTCGATTGTATTTCCTAGATCCCTACTGGGCAGATTTGGCTAGAAACTGATGATTTAAAATAAAGTTTGCCTAGCCATACCTAGAAATTATAGCTACACATTCTCCCCTTGGAAGCCTTATTGTTTTAGCCCAGGTGATGCCACATTGCTGAATAGGGATTTTTTTTAAACAGTTGAGTGGCTATCAGTTTAGAAATGGAAGTCACTCCCTGTTGTGTGTCCCTAGAGGAATACATGCTGACTCTGCCCTTGAAACTAGAATGAGTGTCTGCGTCCTGAAATCTTTTACATTTTCAGCATCCCATCATGCCTGGGGTTGATTTTTGCTAGGTGTGCTGCTCCATCCCAGCTCCTATTTCTCAGTTTTTAAACTGCTACTGGATATTTGTTCCACGTAATTATTTTAGCATAATCACCCACATTAACATCCTGTCAGGTTCTTGTAAGTTTTCAGAGGGTATTTATGCTCTCTTTTTTTAGAGGATTTATTTCCTCCTGTATGTGTGGCACCTTATCTGCCTTGCTGTAGGAACATGACAGCAGCTTAGAAGCATTATTTCTCGTATTCCTTTGGATATTTAAGATTTTATTCACTTCTGATATTTCATTGCTTGTCTTGCTTGCTTGAAAAATTATGTGCAGTTCAAACTATTGTCTAAGTTAACAGTGGAGAAGACGCAACCTATTTTAGGTCAAGCAAATTGCAGCAGTGGGCAGCCCAGCTGGGCTTCTCATCTCAGAAGAGCAATAGTGAGCTATAGACAGCTTTCCCCAGGACTGTGGAGTGCCCCTGCTAGTCTCCTATCAAATCAAAGAGGAAAAGAATTTTATCTGTAATAAGCTCCATTTTCCTGAATCATTGAGGAGGAGGAGAAAGAAAATCATTCCTGTAGCACTTGGAAAACTTGAAGAGGTTATTGCTATGGAAACTGTTCCTAAATCATTGGCGGGGGGGCGGGGCGGCAGGGACTAAGTAAAAAGAAACATGGTACATGGATTCAAAATTTTAACACTCTAAATTTAATCTGCACACCTCAGGCAGCACAATCTGTTGTGAATAACATCAGCAATTTGCCTTTGGTTTGGTATAAATAAAACCACAGGTAAGGGGTACTTAAGTTTAAATGCAAAAGAAGTCCAGTGTTGGAGGCAGAACCAGATTAGAGAAAAAAGATTAAACAAAAAATCCCTTAACCAGGTATGCTATATGTGGCAATGGGGGGAAAAAAAATCAGAGAACAGGGGTAAGAATCATTCCTTCAGCTGAACTTGTGTGAAGTTTTCGGTGCATCTCATCTAAAATAGGAAGGAAGGAGGCTGGCAAAGTCTAATTTTTCCTAGGGCTCCCAGAGGGTAAAATGTAACAGGCTGGAGAAAACTTTTAAAGGAGTAAAGCCAAAGAAGAGTCAAAATAAGTCAGGACGGAGAATTAGCTTTTTTTGCACCCTGGGCAGAGACAGCAGAGGGGAGTGACAGCTACAGCTAGGCCAGGAGCATGGGGGCTGTTCTTGCAGCATCCCCTCCAAGTCTGTGCCCAGGGCAGGTGCCCCAATTACCACCTCCCCTCACCCATAATTATGCTACTGAGTCAAGAACTTAGGATCAGCTCAATATTATTACACATGAATCCTACTCTGTGCATTATATCCATGTACATGTGCACACATGGAAGAGTTCTTTTTGATGCACACAAAGATTGTGGTCCCAACTGCAAAGTATTTAGGCACCTGCTCATTTTCCATTAATGCTAATGGGGCTTAAGTATGCACTTAAGTGCCCATATGAACTGAAGCCTGCATCACTATAGATGCATCCCCAGCAGTCTAAAAGATATAAATGAAAAACAAATGCCTACCCCAGTGTGATCACACCATTACAGTGGTTGATACCATAGTTTTTTGCTGAATGTGTTTCATTGGAAGGTACCAAGGAAATAAAAAGATGGATCATGGCAGTAAAAAAGCTTTTCAAATCTCATAATTCCAGGAAAGTAAAAGCTAGGCCTCTGGGATAGGATTTAACAACGGCCTCTTAAACTGAGTTTGTTTCCTTTTTGGGTGCCTGAACATTTGTAATCCCAAAATTCTGTTGCTATTCCTACCAGCTGGTGGAAATGAAAATGATCCACTACAGAATATCCGATCTCCACCAGCACAAAGAAAATGAAACACCAGCATGTATTAATCAGGCCCATCACAACAAGCTGTCTAAAAGCTGTGGGTGTGTTGCTTATTTTATTTTAACAACTCCCAACACTGCGTTTTAGAGAGACCACTAAAAGGCATCACTGTAACGACCCCTCTGCGTCCCCTAGGTGGGAAAATCCAATGAAGAATAAACCATGGTAAAAGGTCCTTCCAGGAAGGCAGAGTTATGATGGAAAATTGTCCTGGGCTTGCAAGAGTTAAGCTAAATATTGGCAGTACATTCTCATTCAGTGTCTAAGCTTTGGCTTGAGGGGAATTTTCCAAATAAACTTGCAAGCTCTGCAGATCAATTTTCTACTTGGGTTTATCACTCGGTTTCTCTCAAACAGCCCTCACCATGTCTTGGTATATCTCTTCAGACATATTTTTAGAGCTCAGTGCTATCCCTAAAACAGTGCAGGACCCTCTAGTCCCTCTTTTCCAATATATGAAACTACATCTGGAGCTCTGGTGGTATCTGTAATTCCACCAAGAATATGTAGGAACAAAGGGCTATGAAAAACATTATCCTATGGCTCCAGCACTACAGAGCATTCAGTAAAGACCCTGACTGTGTGAACACTCAGCAAGCATTTAAATGATAATATTACATTAAAGTGGCAGCTGTAGCCAAATAAATAATTGTGCACTGCCACTACTTATTGATTTATTTTCATATACATATGCACATGTACACATACATGCACACAGAGCTGAAAATTATTTGAGAAAATTCAAACTCTAGAAAGCAATAATGTACTCTAAAGTGAAACAGTAGGCTATTTAATAGCAGAGAGATAAACTTCGCTTAATAAAAATTAGAAGGGATGGAGGGAAGGCTCTTGAGATTTTAATCCAGTCAGTAACTACTACACAGATATCCTAGGCAAGGGAGGCAGGAAGCTTCAGTGGGCACAGGAAGACTGGATCACACAGACAAGAGAGCTTTCTGGTATTTAAAAAATAAATAAATAAATAAAATCAAAGAGCAATTACTAGTGCCAGGAGATCTTTTGATGAAATGCATTATGATAGATGCAGAATGCTTCAGAACTTGTTGGATATTTAAGACAGGATGACCTTCAAATGAGTCCTCATCAGTTGTTATTTTTAGTTTCTATTAATGCAGGTATTCACACATGAAAAAATGTGTCACCCATACAAAAACAGATGAGACAAATCAGAGTTTCCAGGATGAAATATTTAACAGTTACCATTGCTCATTTGCTTAATTTCTCCAAATTTAGCGATAAAGAAAGTGAGGCTCAAAAGGCTTAAGAGATTGAACAAACAGTCACTGGCAAAACTGGAAAAAGAAACCCAGTTCTTTTGACCCCTTGCCTGCTGCCCTATTTATTAGGCTCCTTCTTGCTTCATTGCCATCTTTATCTTTAAGGTCAAAAGTTATAAAGACTACAGGTCCAGGCATGCCAGGGAGACCAGTTTCCCAAAAAACACGACGGATGTTTAGACATTTCTTTACTACAATTGAGGACACAAAACTGTTTTAACCTGAGGTTCCTTTCATCTTCAAATGTGTTCTTTCTGTCTTCAAACAGGAAGCAAATATTGTTTTAAAATACAGAAGAACTCTGTCAACAGTTCACACAGTTGTTGATGAACAGGCAAACAACTGAATGATATGAGGCCTACCTACTTTCTTCTTTCTCCAAATTAGGTCTGAAGTATATTAAGCAAATAAGAGGAGGCCCTGTGGTTCCTACAAAGTTACCATATGCCTGATGACTTGATAAAATCCTTATTCCTTTTTAAGACAGAAATTCTAAGTATGCCTGGCATAAAAAATGGTACTTACACAATTAATGAGTTCTGCTAAATATATTTTTATTGTAAATGTATCAAATCCTCACACATCTACTAACAAAAATCATCCCTATGTTTCCATATGGAAATCATTAATAACCTAAGGTGCTGAGGTTACAAAACATATATCTTTCCTTCTTGCAGATTTGGGGAAAGTTATCTTTCAGATGAAACAGTGATCCCTTTCACTGTTTAGCTTGTCTCATTATTCACCTGTTTAGAATCCAAACAGCGTGGTTATATCTTTCTGTTTTAATTTTCTGTTAGGACCAGTTCTCTCCAGTGAATTCCAGTAAGCCAGAACCATGAGAACTCCCAAGAGAAACTATGTATTAGGAGAAGGGCTGAGCCAGTCCACCACTGGAACTGCCTCCTCCTAAGTGAGCAAAAAGATCTCTTGACCCAGTCACCACCTTAACCACTTCTTGGTGCTTTTATGTAAGATGATGCTCCGGATACTGTGTGCCCCAATTTTCTGTTCATCTGAGATGGAGTTCTAAAGAAAGCTATTACAGAAACCCAGATCTGGTCA
>NW_005842214.1:1768659-1770954 GCF_000455745.1 Alligator sinensis
AGCCTTCTTCATCTGAAAAAGGTCCAGGCATTAAATTCCATTAGTGCTCTGGGATGCTCTGAGGGGCAGATCCTGTTTTGAATCCCCTCATGGGAGCTGAGACCTGTCATCTAAATGCCTATGCCCTGAAACTAGTGCTAACCCCTTAGGACTCCCCTGAGACTTAAATATGCAGGCTTTGAGAATGCTAGCCATGCAAATTACTCAGAGAACCTGCAAAGCTAGAGCTACAGCTGAACTTTGCAGAACATATGGCAGGTGCATGTGTGCACGCACACACACACACAGACAGAGCAATGAGATATTAGCTCTCCTTATATTGGACTAATGGTAATGTTCTCTAAAGCAGTGTCTCTCGACCTGTGGGTCGTGATCCCAAAGTGGGTTGCAAGAGTATATGAAAGGGTCACGAACAAACTTAAAAAATGGATTCTCCTTTAAAGGAGAAAAATGTGGGAAACTGGCTTTTCCCATGCAGGCTAGCAGAGTTGCAGCCTGCAAGCAGCTGCTTGCCCCCTGCCCCATACACTGGGGTCTGGGGGTAACAGGTCAGGAGTGAGGGACACTGGGTCAGGACTGGTCATTGATGTTTACAAATGGGTCCTGGTACAAAAAAGGTTAAGAATCAATGCTCTAGAGTAGAGCAGACTTTGCCCTCATATAATTTGTCAGCTATCTTTGTGATAAGACCCCCCTCTCTTTAGCCCTCCAAAACAGGCACAGAGCTCTACCAGGGGGCCTGGTTCCTGGGTGACCTCTCTTCTGATAAACTATACACCTAGGCTAGTAATATCCTTTTGCATACCAACTGTTGCTAAAAGTCAAGCATTCTTCTTTGTCTCTTGTGTGGCAGATACCTGCCTTGTCAGGACAGGGGGATACGCAAAGGCATTAAATGATACAGGAATTTTCATAGTAACTTCTTTATAATATTGAACAGAATTTGTAATTTGTACATTAACAGATTTCATAAGTCATCACAGCATGCAAATTCAGGCAGCAGTAGAAAAGGTAAATGGGGAGATATTCAGAAGGCGTGAATGGCAATTAGGTGCCTGATATGCACACCTTTAAAAAAAAACTGACCCCTTAAACAGAGCTTGCAATTTTCCTCTTTCTTGTTGTGCTTTCCTAATAACTATTCCAACCTGACCAATCAGGAAGAAAAAAAAAATCCAACCTAATTGACAGCATTGATGGAAAAAAATAGTCTGGAAGGTTTATATTGGATGGACAAACTGGAAGCCAAAAGCAGCAAACTGGAAATGAGCTGGCAAGCAGAGAACTCACATGACAGGCAGCAGACTCTCTCTGATGCATCACAAAAAGGTTTGGCCTGTACCTCCAAGCCACATGTCCTAATGCAATTGCAGCTGTATGGCTGAACAGCTGCACAGACATCCAACTTATATTCATGGATGGGTCACAGACAGTCCTGGCTTTTACCCTAAGATGCTCCATGGGAGCTAATTCTACAGAAAGAGGAACCAGGCTGCCAGCCAAATTCCTTGTCTCAACAGACATATCACTCTATACAGGTGGCACTGAAAGTTCATGACCAGTTTTATTATTGCTGCAGGTTTAGAGATGGGGTACAATGCTAGATATGGAGAAGGGGGATGTGGAAATAAGCTATTATCATTCTCTTTTCACCCCTTAAGTACACCCCTGATACTGCCAGCATTATGCTTTATTTCCTAGAAGCCATCATAGGTTCTCCCCCACTCCCCTTAAAACTGTCTAGGTAATATGCTTTGAAAATGGTACCTCATTGCTACAGCTAGGTAAAACATGGGGGAGGGGATATTAAAGCACAAGAGATAATAGCAAAAGAGAAATCATATAAAAGAAAGAACAAGGTATTAAAATGAACAAGAGGGTTCTTATGACCTGCTTCAAACAGGAGGTTAAATTAGGTAACTAGAAATAGTTCCTTTTGGCTTCAAATCTATGAAATGCAACTGCAGCAGGTATGGTTTTAATATACAGAAGAACACCAGCAACAATTCACAGTGACTCATTTCTTAGCTGTCTCAGTGCAGAGACTAAAATGCAAATGGGCATGCGAACAAGATGACCTCTTCTCTCTCCAGGTCAAATCTGGGACATGCTGGTCGCATCCACAAGACTGCAGATATATGGTTCCCCGGGAACAAGAAGAACTTGTCCCTGGAGAACACCCATGCCATGAGCCCTCTGGTGTGCAGCAGGTTTCCCCAGGTGGGGTAGGGGAGGCTGAAGCCAGCAACTGTGCTGGCCCCAGCAGCCTTACCTGGAGTCCTGGGGGCTGTGGAA
>NW_005842214.1:1770964-1780369 GCF_000455745.1 Alligator sinensis
GCTGGGAAACCCCCAGCTTCAGGAGTGCTGCGGCTGCAAACCTGGCCAGCAGCTGAAGTGTGGCTCTGGCCAGCCAGGTTCCGGTTTGGGGTGCCATGCTGTGCTGCCACATGCACTGCCCCACTTCTTTTCTGAATTAATTTTTTTGACTCTGGGATCTGCAGGGGTAAAAAAAATCCCCACGCTTCAAGGTAGCAGTGTGGGGAATGCCTGAACGCAAGGTGTGTGGCATGCAGATGGGTCTGCAGCACCACATACCCCATGGCCGTGCTTGTCTGGACGCAACTGCTTGGTGTATGTCCATGTTCAATTAATGCGATGCAATAAACTCTGGAGCTACTAGAGCCAGAGTTAACTGCTTCCGGGCACAGTGTCTACCCATGCAGGGTCAGCCCTGGGCTCTTGGTTGGTGACACTGGGCAGCAGAGGGGCTGTCTGGGACATGAGGGGACAGGCAACACCCACACTTCAGCACCCTCATGCCCCAGTCAGCCCCCATCACTGTTTACACATGCATTTTGTCACACTTAGTTACTTTGCTCTAAGATATTACTGTTTCCAATAGTTCTATTTTATGGCAGTTAATTAATTTACTGTGACCTAATATCAGCATTCGTGTAGATAGTAATGCTTGACTGTGGAGACAGTTAGTCAATTCTGCAGTAAAGTGCACATGTAGATGCACCCACTGGCAGGAAGATCAGGGTAAGATGCACCAGGTCTGTGGATTAGCAAAGATTTTACTTCTCTGCACCAGCATTACCAACCCATTTTGACAACAAGACTGACAGTGCCATCTGATTGCTTGATTGGTCCTTTCTCCATCTTCTCTCCCTCTGGGGAGAGGTACATTCTGCTTTAGAATATTTAGAAAATGGCTACCCCTATTCAATTTATCTTTCTTGCTGCTTTTCAGTGCAATCAAACTCATACGTGAATGCCAAACTGAGTGATATAACATTAAAGTCCTGGATTCCTTCAATGCAATTATTGTGACATTAACTCTATTAGTGTCATTTCCCTCTGTTTCCTTTGGAGTGCTGCATCTGGTACCCAGTTTAAGGGAATTAGCACTGACTGCGCCTCTTCTGATCAACAAAGCAGGAAGCTGAGAAGAGGACCCAATTGTTGAGGCCTAGTGGGTCAAAGGGTAATTGCTGAAGGACAGAATAGGGATCAATACATGAAGAATGTAGGTTATTATTAGAGGAAAATATACACTTCAGAATACAATTCTTTCGTTTAAAAATCAGCTTTACTTCATCTAGGGACTTGTATATCCTATTTAGTATAGCATCCGAATACTGAAATGTACGATTCCATTATATATTTTGATTCTTCTCCTCATTCCAACACACACAGTTAGAAAAAAGAAAACGATTAACAGATGGGTGAGACATTCTATGACATTCATCAGTCAGGTAGCTCAAAGAAGGGAGAGAGCGCTACCCAGCCACTCTGAAACAGATTTAGTAGCTATGCTGATAAACAAGAAAGCAGGATTCTGTATTCTACTGCTGCTGCTTGCTCCAGGTGGACATGGATCTCATTTTTAATTAGTGCACAATCCTAGACAAGGTGTGGTCACAGTGTATATAATGAGATGCATTCAAAGTCCCCATGAGCCATAGCAAACATGCTGTTAGTGACACATGCTCTGTGACTTCAGCAAGCAGACTAATGAGCTCTCTTGAAAATAAAACCCAGGAATCAATAACTAGGAAAAGGGAGAGAAACGCAATGCCCACATAATGCAGAAAACATATACGAGTACGTGGAAAAGAAAATTTGGGGAATAAGGACTATAGATGGCACATGAGTAAGGAAGACGTATACTCTGTTCTGGACCCTTGCAGTCAAGAACAAAGACAGAAGATATCAACCAAGTCTTCTGTTTTGCCTGCTCCTAAAAGCATTAAAAATAAAGCACGGGAGATAGAAAATTAATTGTGCTTACATTATTTTTGTTCCCTATACTGAAACCAAAGGTTACTTCAACTGCAGACCCTTTAAATAAATAAATAATTAAATGAAATCAAGCTCATTACTTTCAGGTATTTTTCTTACACAGCTGTCTTCATTCCAATTAAAGTAATTCAATAAAATTAATTACATTTAAATTTGATTAGTGAAAAGATACATTTTGTTAAGTAACCTATAAGTCTGGATCCAAGACTTGATGCTTTCTACCTGCAGGTGGGAGGGATGCTAGGGAGAGTTTCACTCCCCTTTGTGAGGGGGAAAAATTGCAAAACCATTGCCACTAATAAGGAAGAAGAGAGGCAGGGATAGTTCTGGAGAGAGTGTGAACTACCCTGTGTACAAGTTCTCTCTTTCTCGTTTCAGTTGCCTATACTGGAACTCCAGTCCAGTTCACCTTCTTGCCCCAGACTAACTTGACCGCTGGGAGTTTTTTTTCACAGCATATGGCTGTTTGTCATCTTTGAGTATCTCTCTTAACTATGTCCACGCTCCTTTCAATTTCACCTTTTTTGGCAATCATTTTCAAACCCAAACCAGCAGTTTATAGTTTAGGTGTGTTCAGCATGGTTTTAGCACATCTGGCCAAAGATGCACAAAGAATTAAGCCTGTTAAACACTTCAACCAACTATGTAGTACTGGTGCCCAACTCCTATAGACAACCAGACGTGCATTTCTCTATAAATGCTATGAAAAAAAACTGCATGGGACATTGAAACAACACACTTGTTTTCATTTAGAAAATTGTCATGGTTGATAGTCCTGAAGGTCACTGCCAGACTGTAAGTAGTAGTGCTCTGTCTAGTTTAGACTAGGATGAAGCCATGAAAGGGAAGAAGGAGGCATTTCTGTACATTGAGCAGTTATTTCAATTTACCCACTTGAAATGAAATGCATGAACACTGAATGATTTATGATCAAAGGCAACTTATTTATTTAATAAGTAAGCAAAGTAGGTTTCTTGAAAAGATTTATAACTCTTCTCTGTTCACTAAACAGCTATTTACCAGCCTTTGCAATCCGAAAACTACCTTAGTCCAAGTGGTACCACAGCACTCTACAAAGTTAATAAGACAGTCGATTCGCATTTACAGATCCACTGAATCCCTTGCCATATGCTTCAAACTATAATTCAAAACCTTTACAAATAGCAAAGGAATACTTTGTCCTCTAGCACTGCCATCCAAGTTATTCTTCTGCACTAAATTATCTTTTACACAAGAATAGGAAAAGCGATATTGTTCCTCACTCTCCTGTCTAAGGACCTTCACTAAATAGACCTGCTAAGTACTCTTTTTTCCCCCTGGTTCATACACATGGGCTAAACAATAGTTAGCTCACATTTTGCACAAGAAGCCAACACCATCCTGGAATGTATTAACACGAGTGCTGTATGTTAACCATGGGGAATTCTTTTACTTTATACAGCATGGAAAAGGTCTCACCTCCAGTTTTACCTAGTTTTGCACACCGCCTCTTAAGAAAGATGCGATTAACACCTTTATTAAAGCGTGGTGCAAAGCAGAGCAACAAAAACTATTAGAGGTCTAGAAAATGCAACATGTAAGGAAAGGTGCGAAGATCTGGGATTTTTTAGTGTACAGAAAACAGGAGGATTTGGAAATAGTTTAAAAAAAGAAAAGGATGACAATTAATCACTTCCTTTGTCCACTGAGGACAGGACAAGAGGCAATGGCCTTTAACAGTAACAAGGGTGATTTAGACATTAGGAAGAACAGTCCAACTATGTGGGTGGCTAAGCACTAGACTCATCACCTGGTAAAACTGTAAAATCTCTGTTTCTAGAAGCTTTTAGGTGTTATACAAAACACTTGTCTGGGAGGCCTGAGAGATTATCTCTGCCTTGAGTATGGGACTGGACTAGCAGATCTCAAGAGGACCCTTTCAGCACAATTCTTCTATGACTCTGTATGCAGTACAATTCAGATGGCCTCACTAGGGCACTTGAATGAGCTGCTCTAAATTTGCTACTCTATGTTCTCACAGCAGGAGGCTCAAATTGGAAGACATACAACACTTCTTCCTCTGACCCTTTAAACAGAAATGGCTTTGGCCATTATACTAAGAGGTAGCTGAATTATCAAATGTGTTCTTGTATGATTGCAGTTACAGTTACATCTTTATATAGACACATGGACAGTCCTAAAACAACCCAAAAGGTCAAACTCAGCAATCAGCTTCACAATTGGATTTTCACAAAAGCCAAACCAATGTAGACTACCGATCTGATGATGCAATGTGGAAAAGCTGTTCGCACTAAGAGAGAGCACTGCTGGCTGGGATTTGTCATCTACACAACCTGTTTATCTTTGCATGCATGGGGGGAAGGAGGGGGGGAACCCCCCCAAAACAAACAAAAACAAAACAATCAGGAAAAATAAAGCCTGCACCATGTTATGTAAAATATATAAAAGTAACTAAGACTCCCAAGTTTTTGGCAAAGCACAAATGCATCCACTGACTGGACAAAAACTAAGGATCCTAACTTGAATCAGGACAAAGACAGGCCTGTTAAGATTAATTTACTGTTAAAAATGGGATTCTTGAATACAGGTCTTCTCCACATATTAAACTGTGTTTTAGAGAAGGATTATTTTCTACGGCAGAAAGAAGCTGGAGTGATTCATTATTAGAGAGTTTCTTTTTAGAAAGTTTCTTTTGAAAAAATAAACTCTTAATGTAGATAGAGCCAATACTGGCAGGAATTAATGCTTTGATCATAACTTGAACAGACAGACAGTCATCATAAAACAGAATAGGTCTGACATAAATGAGGAATTTAGCATGTGATGAAAATTGGGGCAAAAAATTGGAACTAGGTACTGCAGGAGACTCACCTCACAAAAAAGAAGAAAACACAGTTCACAAGCTTGCTTCATAAAAATTACATTTCAAAACACTGCTTTGGTCTCCCTAGGTTAGAGTTTTTACATATAAGCAAGTGACACATTATGGGAAGCTGTACCTGGTCTCACGCACTCACTTTCTCCCTGGAAGATTGATACTACCTTCAACCTTTAAAGTTGTTAACACCAAATCTTTCACAAATACCATATTCACTAAAGAAACCTTTGTACACATTACCCTGATTGTCTGTTCTGGCAAAATCTTGCAGCCTCTTGGAGAACTGTGGCTAGAACTGCAGGTCCTACTAAACAGGGATGGTTAAATTAGTAAGAGTGAAAGCCTGAACTTTACATATTTTACCATCTCTATTAGTAAGTTAAATGAGTAAACTTAGAATAAGAAAAAAAAAATGTTGTAGCAAAAACTCCCCAGTAAGCAGAAGCAAATTCTCCCTATATAGATTTCTTTCTTTCCCTTAGCGTTCTGTCAAGTGCTCAATAACCCAAGATATTTATTTTTCTTTCATCTCCTTCTTCAGGTCTGACATCCAGGCACTTACCAGATATATGCTGAGACTCCACTTTGCAAATAGACCCCTTCGTTAAGCTGTATTTTATGGGCTTTGTTTTCAGAGAGGCAGACAATGCTCTGACCTCTTGAATCACAATTCCTTTAGTGAGATGGATTTCCATGCCTATCAAGGACAATCTGATAATGGTGGAAAGAACCATGAAAAAGTGCATTGAAAACCTTAATGTTATTTATGAGCGAGAGGAATCAGCAGAAGATTAAAGACCATTTTGAACTTTAAAATTAGCAATGAGTTCGCCATTTAAGTCTGACCGAGCTCAGGCTTGTGCTTAAGGATAAATAAATGACAAGATGGGAAACTGCATCCTACTCTGTTCTACATGCTGTTTTCTCTGTTCATTTCCAACTCCCACCCTCTTGGAAAGCCATAAAAAAAACAAACAATAAGATTATTTGAAAATCATCACAGGCTTGAGAATTGATTATGTTTACAGTCTGATGCAACTTAATCTTCTACTCAGCACAGCATTGCCAACATTCAGCATTTTGTCAGAAGCTTTGTGATATTTCCTAGGTTTCTTAAAGCTGAAGCTCTTGTAGTCCATGTAATTACACAGGCCTGGCTCCATGTAAATAAGAAGTTTCTACCCTCCTGTTTATAGACAAAACATTTGAAAATGTGAACACCAGAGATATAAAAAAAATAAAAAATAAAAAAAATCAGTATGCAAAAATTTCAGATTTCTTAACTTTAAATCTCATGATTTTAAAGTTAAATCTCTCTTCTTTTTTTTTTTTTATATCTGGCTCAATTTTTGAATGTCTGCAGCTCAATCTCACTCCGACCCGGGGAAAGAATCCAAAAACCACCCATGAAGGTTTCAAATGAACCCCTGGTGTTTCTAAAAGGTAATATGTGTAATTAAAAAAAAATCTCTTGCCTTAAGCCTTTACTCTTGCTTCACTTTGTCATGGCATATGATTCTCCTTACCAGGAACAAGGTAATTCTTTCTTCAGTCCCACAATATAGTGGCAAATAGGTCAATACATGAGAATTAAAAACGCAGAATCATGAGGCTCACGTGTGTCTGGAGACTAGAGGGAAAAATTATTTACTCCTTAGTTGTATGATTTTCAAGCACATGAACACTGACACATGCAGGAGTTCTTTCTAGTAGTCAGGAAAAATTAGGAAAAGGGGAAATTTTATTCTGAATGCTATATAATGATGTTTAAAAGAATCATAAATATTTACAACAACTCCACAAACTGCTAAAACTCTTGCCTAGCATTGGCAAGTATACAAAAAGAAAGATCAGGAAAAATTCTTTTAATAGTTTTCAAATAAAAATGAAACTGGAATCTGTTGTAAAAAGTTGTGGTCAGTTTCTTTCAGAGGGCAGCCATCTTGTTAAAACTTATTTGGGGCTTTAACAATTTTATAGCAGTTTTTTTTTAGTATCGGTAAATCATACTGGAAACAATGTTAAAAATTTAAATGTGTTGTTTAACCAGAGAAGGTCAAAACCCTCTAAAGATTGTTACAGTTGAAAAGGAGCAAAGCTACAGCTTGAGACACTGGGTTTCTTCTACTTTTCTTCACGGTTGAAAATTGGGTCTCTGGGGAAAAACAATATAAACTTTCAGTTAATCATGAAAGTATTTGTCTTTTGAACATCTAACAGAACTGTGCAAAAGAGTGCAGTGTTATATCCAGGTCACTCTCTCAGAGTCCAGTAAATCTGAATGCCTAAATTTAAAAGGAAAGATTACTGGTTTTGCGCGTCTTTTCCATTGCTACATTCTCTGATAGCTCGATACACCTGCAAATGAGAAATTTTAGTGGCCAGTACCCTCTTACTAAAAGATATGGACAGCTAGGGGAAGAGAGGTTATTACTTCAGATAATTAGAAAATCACTACACACTTACCACAAACATTTGCCACCTCTAAGGCAGTATGAATAAATACAGCTATTTACTGAAGAACTTTCAGGGCAATGCAGGGATCAGAATCCCATTGACCTAACTATTAGCTTCCTACAAATTCCCTATGTTACTTGAACACCAATCTTCCCAAATCCATAGGTTAGGACATGTCCTGGTCAGCACAATGGCTGAAAAGGACCTCGGGGTTATGGCTGATCACAGGATGAACTAGAGCTGCCAGTGCAATGCTGTAGCCAACAGAGCTAATAACATACTGAGATGCATTAGCTGATGCATCATGAGCAGGGCTAAGGAAGTGATACTTCCTCTCTACTTGGCATTGGTGAGACCCCAGCTAGAGTACTGTGTCCAGTTCTGGGTGCCACATTTCAAAAAAGACATGGAAAATCTTGAAAGGGTCCAGAGAAGGGCCACAAGAATGATTAAGAGCCTGGAGGACAAACCTTATGACAAAAAAACTAAGGGATCTTGGGACTGTTCAGCCTGGGGAAGAGAAGACTGAGGGGGGACTTGGTGGTCATCTATAAGTATGTAAGTGGTGAATATTGGGAGCCAAGGGAAAAACTGTTCACTAGGGTGCTCCAGGGGAGGACAAAGAGCAATGGCTATAAACTGTTAGAGGATGGTTTCCGGTTGGATGCAAGGAAGAACTTCTTTACAGTAAGGGTGAGCAGAATCTAGAATAGACCTCCCAAGGAGGTAGTACAGTCCTCAACCTTGGAAGTCTTCAAGAGGAGACTGGACAGACACCTTGCTGGGATCATTTGATCTCAGCAGTATTCCTGCCAGGAGCAAGGGGGTTGAACTCTATTGATCTTGTGAGTTCCCTTCCAGCCCTTCATTTCTATGATTCTATGATCCAAGAATCATAGAAAATTAGGGTTGGAGGGGGCCTTAGGAGATCATTTAGTCCAACCTCATGCTCAAAGCAGGACCATCCCCAATTATATCATTGTGGCCAAAGTTATGTGTACCTGGGTCTTGAAAGCCTCTAAGAATGGAGATTCCACACCCTCTCTGGGTAGATTGTTCCAGTGTTTACTACCCTCCTAGCAAAAAATTTTTCCTGAGATCTAACCTGAACTTCCTTTGCAACAACTTGAGACCATTACTAGGAGTGTGCAAAGCAGGTCCTATTCGATTCAGATTTGGACTCAAGCTTAATCAGGGACAGTAATTCAATTCGTTGATTCAGATCACTGTCCCTGATTCAATTTGGCCGAATCTGAATCTGAAGATTTGATGCTGATTCGGAGAATCAGTGATTCAGACACAGACACAGCTTTAAAAGCTTTTTCTACATACCTCGAGGTACCAGATGTGGCTCATGATCGCTGCGATGCTGGGAAGGATGGAGCATCCCACAGGAGTGCGGGGTGGGGGGGGGCCTCCACGTGCTCACTGGTGAACCCAGAAATGGACCGGAAGTACTTCTGGTCCACTTCTGGGTCTGCTGGAGAGCACACTGGGGGCCCCCCATGCTCCCTCCCAGATCAGTGATCAGCTTCAGGGGGACCCTGGGTGCCCCCCCCCAGACCCAGGAGGCACAATCGCCAAGCCGGAGGGGTGCGGGGGGGGAGGGGGGGAGCGCACTCCCTGGCAGACCCAGAAGTGGACCAGAAGTGCTTCTCGTCCACTTCTGGGTCTGCTGCCGAGTGCACTGGGGAGCCCCCCGCATGGGACACACTGTGTGCCCCAGCATCGCGGCATTCATGAACCCTTGCTACCTAAAGGTAGGTAGAAAAAACATTTAAAGCGGTCTCTATGTCTGAATCTTCGAATCCTTCTGAATTGATTAGGAGGGATCCAATTTGATTTGGAAAGATTAAAGCAGGGGTGGGCAAAATACGGCCATTCCATCCAGCCTGCGGGGCCCCTAAAAAATTTAGAAAAATTAATATTTCTCTGTCCTTGGTTCCTGTCAAAAGTGACAGGAACCAAGGGCAGTAGGATCCAGGGGAAGCCCCAGCGGGCCCGTCTGCCCCACCCCCCAGCTGGAAGCCCCAGCCAGGGCTTCTGGCCTGAGACCATGCAGCTGCCCCGTGATGGAACCACAGGTAAGGTAAGGGGGAGGG
>NW_005842214.1:1780475-1822445 GCF_000455745.1 Alligator sinensis
GCGGGTTGGGGGGGGCTGCGGCAGGGAGTGCCAGCCACGGGGTGGGGCTGCTTCCTCCCCACCATGCTCAGCTTTTCCCCAGGTTCCTTCCCTGCATGGAGGAAAGCGGTCCTTCCCAGCCCCATGGCCAGTACTCCCTGCTGCAGCCACTCGCAGCCCACATGGGGCTGTCCAGAGCAGGCACAGGCTGCCCCAGGCGGGATGAGTGGCTGCAGCGTGGGGCACTGGGCACAGGGTGGGGAGGGGCCACTTCCCCCCCCACACACACTCAGCACCACCTTGTAACTCGGCCCCACTGCCAGCTTGGGCCCTGCGTGCCTCCAGGCTTGCCCATCGGGGCTGCACGTGGTGACAGCAGCTGCGGTCCCCCTGCTTCCCATGCTGGGCAGTGTTTGCTACCGTTGCCTGTGGGCTGCTCAGTGCGCATTCTGGATGGCCAGCAGCAGCCAACACTGCACGGTGCGGCACGCAGCGGGGGGCACAGCTGCTGCCGCCATGTGCAGCCCCGACAGGCGAGCCTGGAGCTGGCGCAGAGCCCAGGCTGGCAGCAGGGGAGGGTTACAAGCTGGTGCTGAGCACAGGGAAAAGCAGCACCTCACTCGCCCCATGGCCAGCGCCTCACGCTGAAGCTGATTGCAGCCCGTGTAGGGCTGCCTGTGCCTGCTCCAGACAGCCCTGTATGAGCTGCGAGCAGCTGCAGCAGGGAGTGCTGGCCATGGGGCAGGCAAGGGGCTGCTTTTCCCCATGCTCAGCACCAGCTTCTTCCCTGTCGGTGAGCAGGGGGTCAGGGCTGTGCGCTACCTCCTGCCTGTACTGCAAGGCTGGCGGGCACTGGGAGTGAGTAGGTGGGGAGCCAGCAGGAGCATGGGGCCTGCACCGGTGTCCCAGGGCCAGTGCCAGCAGGGCCCAGAGCAGGATGGCAGGAATGTGGGGTCCTGGCCGACAGGGGTGCTATGGAGCCAGGTCAGCTCCTCGCTCTCCCTGCTGGTGCAGCCCAGCCCGGCTTTATAGACCCCTGCCAGCCTGTGCCCCGCTTTGGGCCCCACTAGTGCTGGCCCTGGGACATGGGACCAATAATGTCTTGGGACCAAAGACATTGGTCCCAAGGTGGTGACCTGGGGGCAGGGCACCTGTCAAGGGGTGGGGCTACCCATGTGGCCCTCGACAGCCTGCCAAAACTGGGTAAGTGGCCCTCTACCTGAAATAATTGCCCACTCCTGGATTAAAGGGTCTCCTGATTCGATTTGGAGACCGAATCAGGCCGAATCTCTGCCAAATTGAATCAGGGACTGAAGCTTTGTACAGCCCTAACCATTACTCCTTGTCCTATTATTTGCCACCACTGAGAACAGTCTAGCTCCATCCGCTCTGGAACCACCCTTCAGGTAGTTGAAGGCTGCTATTAAATCCCCACTCAGTTTTCTCTTCTCCATACTAAATAAGTTCAGTTCCCTCACAGTGTCTCCTCACAAGTCATGGCCCCCAGCCACCTAACCATTTTCACTGTCTTCCACTGGACACACTCCAATTTTTTCACACCCTTTTTTACAGTGGGGGCTCCAAAACTGAACACATTACTCCAGATGTGGCCTTATCAGTGCCAAAGAGAGGAATAATCACTTCTCTCCATCTGCTGGCAACACCTTTACTAAGGCAGCCCAATATGCTGTTAGCCTTCTTTGCAACAAGGCACACTGTTGGCTCATATTCAGCTTACTGTTCACTGTAATCCCCAAATCTTTTTCTGCAGAGCTGCTGCCCAGCCAGTCAACCCCCAGCCTGTACTGGTGCATGGGATTGTTCCATCCTAAGTGCAGGACATTACACTTGTTCTTTTTGAACCTCATAAGATTTCTTTTTGTCCAATCCTCCAACTTGTTGAGGTCTCTCTGAATCCTAGCTCTACCCTCCAGTATGTCTACTACTTCACCCAGCTTGGTGTCATCTGCAAACTTGCTGAGGGTGCACTCCATCCCATCTTCCAGATTGCTGATGAACATGTTGAACAAAACCAGCCCCAGGAGCAACCCCTAGGGAATTCCACTTGATACTGGCTACCAAGTAGACATCAAGCCATTGATTACTAGCCATTGAGCCTAAAAAATCCAGTAAGTTTTCTGTCAGCCTTACAGTCCATTCATCCAACCTGGACTTCCTTAGCTTGCTCGTGAGAATGTTGTGAGAGATCATATCAAAAGCCTTGCTAAAGTTAACATATATATCACATCCACTGCTTTCATCATATCCAAAGAGCCAACCATTTTGTCATAGAAGGCAATCAGGTTGGTCAGGCATACCTTGCCCTTGGTGAATCCATGATGACTGTTCCTAATCACCTTATCCTCCAAGTGCTTAAAATGGGTTACTGGAGGACCTGCTCCATGATTTTTCCAGGGACTGAGGTAAGGCTGACGGGTCTGTTCTTCCCTGGATCTTCCTTCTTCCCTTTCTTAAAAGATGGACATTATATTTGCCCTTTTCCAATCATCTCGGACCTCTCCCAATTGCCTGAGTTTTCAAGGATTGCAGACACCCACTGCAGCATCACCCTTGTTGCTCTCCTCTCTGACCCAAAGACTTTCAACAGGCCTATCTCCAGTTTCATACTGTACCTCTGAGCAATCATACAGCTGTTAAACAAAGAGCAACTCCTCCTCCTCTTCTCCCCTGCCTGTCCTTCCCAGTTTATACCCATCCATGACAGTGCTCCAGTCATCCAGTAATACAGCTTCCCATTAATTCAGGCTCCAGCTCAAAAACTGCCCTCATTTTTTAAAGGAGTTCACAGTGTGACCTTTTATCTCTTGCTGTGCTCCCTTCTTCTGTCTATTTAGCATCTGCCATCTCTCTACCTTTTTTCACCGTATCATCCCTTTTGATGCCAGAGAGCTCTTCTCTGTAACTCTTGACATTTGGAAGAGCTTTCCTGAGCATCTTTCTCACTAATCACCTAGTTTGAAATCTTATCAGAGCCATGTCTTCCTCCGGTGTTTACCAGGGTCATCTAATGTGTGTCTTTTGCTAGCCATTTTTTGTGCAAAGTAGAGTGGTAGTTTTGAAATATGTTGGGGTGGAGGCCACTAATGCACCATTTGTGATCTGATTAAACTCCTCCCTCCTTAGAGGTCACACACTGGAAGAGATCCATTTTGGCTGAGGAAAAGAACCACTGGGTCACTATTAAAATCTGGGTGCATGCAGTGGTGGAGAGAGCAGTAGACAGAGCCACAGAGGGATGAACCAGGATGGACACAGGAATGTACAGCCTCTGATAATGGACTTATCTCTTTCCTTTCTTAAGCCAAGACCTGGGAGGGCAACACCTGTTTAATTTAGTCCGTTAAGTTCTTTTAGCGTAAGGCTGAGTATCAGCTGGGTTACAGAAGGCAAAATCTCAGCATTACTATTTTTATTAAAGCAAACTCCAATGCATTCCTAATCTATGTTTCCAACATTCTGGTGTAGTTTACTCGGCTAGCCTTTTATGGTCTCTCTGACCCACTCTTCTGGCCATCTGTTAAACTTCCCTTCTCTCTGCATCTCTTTCCTTGTTTACTTCAAAGTTTGTCAGGAATATAAAAGGTGTGAGCCCCTCATCAACATTTCAGACATGAAGTCTTTTTTGCATTAGCACATAGACAATATTATCTTTATTTCAGCACCTCTGAATACGCTCATTAGGCTTTTCCCTCTCTGGCACTGTTCTGGTATATCCAAGGTTTCAGGAAAGCTAACATTTCTAGATAGGCAATCTTTCCCAGACACCACACTTGCCACCCCCCACAATCTCACACATGATATTTCTAAAGAAACCTTTTAAATTCAGATAAGGTGTCAGGTAGATGCACAGCCCTTTCAGTATATTCCTTTAGGCATCCCCCTAATAGGTCTACACTTTCCCCATCTTGCCTTAGGTCTTCTGAATACCAATTAAGCTCCACTTGTATTTGCTTTAAATGCTAAGGCAAAAGTAATTCTAACCCTTTTAGTCATAATTAAAAAGACACTGTATTTTAATCCCATTTGTCACCACCTCCCTCGTTGCCATACTACTTTAGCAAATGTATTAGCACCAATCCATTATGCCAGACTAGGCTGCTGAGATTTCAAAATACTGGGAACAAAGCTGCTATTGTACATCTTTTCTTGAAGGATAACAGGTCTAGTAAATACCACTTTGCCACATGAAACCTTTGCTCCTGTAGCAACTATACTTATTGAGATAAGTGGGCCTGTTACCTTCATTGTCACCAGCTGCTAAACCATTCATGTACCACTTAAGTGAAAGAAAAGTATTTAAACAGATATATCCCTAGAAAGCTCACACATCTTTCTTTAACCTCAAACTACCTAACAATACAGGGTACAATTACTTGCAGTATGTTTATGCAAAGACTACTATATAATTAAATATTTAATTATATTAATATCTAATGGCCTGTCTCCAAGACATTCACATTCTAACCTGATATTTCCAGCAATATTAAAAGTTTGCCTAGTGTATGAACTGGGAGAGTGCAGAGCAGTCTACCGGAGCTCTACTAATAAAACAGCATTAATCTCATACCTGTATGCATGTGTGCCTAGATTTACTTCTGCAAGACAGTAAGTTATGTCACTGACCTAATGTTTCTAAAAACACAGCACAATTTAGGTTATTGGATCAAGCCATCTACTCAATTAAAAAACTTCAGTCTCCAGTTAGTGGTTATTTTCCCCCCCAATCGTCAATTAAAATAAATAAAAACAGAAACAGGGGAAATGAAAAGACTATTTCCCCTTAATTATTAATATTAAAATGGTTTTAATTATCTCTATTTCCCCTTTGCTGCAAACAAAACACATGAACTCAGCTGTGAGATTTCTTCTCTGCTGGAGAGATTAAGAAGTTGAAGTACTATGATTTATGTCCGTTAGAAATGTTTTGAAAACAGGTAGGTGCTTTCTTGTTGCAATATCCAAATGGGCTCCTGCTACTTCCCTGAACACTACTGTAGCTCAAGCATCACTGCCATGCAACTATAATGGCCTTTTCATGTGACAATCCTTGCTAAACCAAGTTACATAGGCTCTGTTAAGCCAGTCTCTGTGTAACAGTACAGTTCCATGGAGCTAGAGACTGGACTCAGCATCTGGAGCAGAGAACCCTCTGTTCTGAGCATCAGGAGTAGGAGATACTTATCTGCAGGGTTGATTGTTAAGACAGTAAGTTTCCTTACTACTAAGTGTTAATATTTTAAGTTGTGGGTTTCTCAGGATTTTATATAGCCAATATGAGCAGCTGTGGTATGGTAAAAAATTATATTAGATGACAAGAGAATTATACAGGTCAACTGCCAATAAAGCTTTTAGACTGTACATCACACTACTCCATATATAGGACACATTTTACAGTAAAGCTATTTTAGAATTGTTTTAGAGAGTTTTGGAATTCTTTTTTTTAATTGGTCCTTTCCACATTCCTCCACTTCTAAAAACCAGGCCATCTTAGCACTCTGAATCCAACTGTGCATGCTCTGGAAGCAAACCGGAATTGCAACTTCCATATTTTAGAAGCCTCTAACATTTCTAAAATAGTTTTTCAAACATATACAATAATGGTGATTATTAAAGACTTAAGGTCCAATAGCACAGATCTTTCCAGGATTAGAAGCAAGTATATGCATCCTATTCGAAAACTGCCAAAAAAACCCCACTTCCAATGATACAGGGCTCTTTCCACAGCCCTTATAGTACATAAATATGACCCAAAAAAGCCTGCATTACCACTTGAAAATGAAGCTCATAATACATTGATTATTAGCTAGAACCTCAGTCCTGTAACTGGAACCACCTAAACAGATCTTTGTGCCTCTGTGGAGCTCCATTCACTTCAGCGGGACTACAAAGAAAAAAAGGCACTATCCATGGTACGTAAGCTTTGTACAAAAGTGCATCTTTATTTTTAGAAATGGTATGTATTTATATAATTTTAAAAATTACTATAACACCTGTAGATGTGCAAAGGGGAAGTATCAAAATTGTGCACACAAACTTAACAAAAACATCTGCTTATCGACAGCTCATGCCTCTTTGTACAAGTTAGTCTGTAAGGTAACCACAGTGCTCTGCCTTCTGCCCAACTCCAGACTAACACAGCTAACTTCCTTTCTAAATATAAAATCGTATGGTTAAAAGTGAGGAAATAGACATGCACATAAGATTATCCATTTTTATTTATTATATTCCAATAATTATAATATTTCAATCTTTCTGAAAAGAATGATGGGAGAAAAAAAAAATCTATAAATGAGGAATTAATTTGATTAGGCAACATCACAAGGTCAATGTCAACTACCTTAAGCGCCTAAGAAGCTGCTCAATCAGGCAAAAGTTCTTGAAGATTTTCAGTGGCTCATAACTGTTTCAGTTATGAGCCATTGTTTTTACTTTCAGCACCTTTTATGTCTCAACCAGGGCTATTTCCATGACATACCAGCTTTCGAACACTACACTGCTTTAGGTGATATTGATATAAAAAAGCAAATAAATAAATATTACAGGCCTTTTCCAATACCAGAGAAGGCATTTTATTAATTCTTTTTGGACTCAGCCGTCTGAATTGTTCTTACTGTAATATGCTGAAAATATTCACCTTTGAATGGAAATTGAACCTGGAAAATGTCAGACCCCAAAACGACAGCCTGAACACCCCAAAACTTGAAATATAAAGTGACTGAAAACAGGGTGCTACGGGCAAAAACATTTATGAAACTTTAAATGCTACAGCTTCTACTACAACGTGCACCCACACATGTATATGCATGGAGCATACATAGGCAAAAACGCAGGCCTGCTGTGTGTTACATGTATATGTGCCCCCTTTTCATTGCTGGGAATAAAGGCAACACCCAATCCCAACTATTGGAGTTGCTTTATATCATATGCTAAAGGATTGTGTTTTGGTGTAAAGGGTTCAAATTGTGCTGAGAACACATGAGGAGAGGGTCATGATACATATAAATGTAATAAGCACACACAAATACTACATCAGTATACAACAGTGTATTTTAATACAACAGTGTATTTAAATGTAAAATATTATAAATACGTTTTTCTTAATTCATTATGCAATTTCCTTCTATTCTTTGAGAACAGAACTCCAAATTCACAGAGGAAGCCTGACATCTGAAATTAGAGTGTGGGCTGGAAGCAGGAGGACTGCCTCAAGATGACGGAAAAGTACTCATTTCATCTTCCACTAAAGTCTGAACTGAGACAGGTTAATTGTATGTGGGAACACGTCCTCTCCCCCAAGACAATGAGTATTAAGGGGTTTATCAAAAAGAACAAGACAGAAAAGAAGTTTCAAACAGATACACTGAAGTTGCATACATAAAAACCCACCATGTATCAATCCAAAGCAACAACAAAAAGCTGATATCTTTCCAAAAGTAAATTTTCCATTGCCAAGTAATTTGGAGTGTCTAAAAACATGAATGGATACCACAAAGCAGCTTCCCACAGCAACTAGGAACACAGAGAAGCTGGAATGGAATAGTTGTTTCACAGAAACAAAACAAAATATTGGTGCATACTCCTGTAATCTGCAATTCCTGCTAGCTGCTCAAATAGGGATCAATTTCTTCATGTCATTGTTGGTAGAGAACAGTGGTAGAACTAGACTCCTTAATCCACCCCCTTGGGTTCCTTTATGCAAGCGACCTGATTCTTCTAAGCACACCTAAAAATCCTATTAAAGTTAACAGGAATTGCTGATGCTCTGCACCTCTGCAATAAACATCAGTGAAGCAACACTGGCTTAACAAAAGGCGTGATGGAGGGAGGCTAGGCTACTGTTATCTTTAAATCAGATTCTCAACTTACAGTTACACAGTAGGACACAATCAAAATGGTGCAGTATAGTAGAAGCACAGTTGTATGTGTGGAATAAATTAATGTTATAATTCAAAATAGTATTATTGCTATACAGCATGACTACAGTCAGGTAAAGACTCCTCTTTTTGTGTAGCAGCCCCATTAGTCATCCTCCAGTGCTCAGCATAAAAAAAGTGTCCAGGCAAGCCACAGCTGCTGGGAAAAAAAATGATAGGGAAGGATACTGAAGGGATATCAATGAAGCTGTTACACTATGTATTATTTACTATATAAGGAGTCCAACTCCATCTGCCCAGGAGAGGGCTTTCTCCCAGTGTTTTGCTTAAAATCATCAGATCTCAGAATCTGTAAATTTGCTCTACCCTAACTTCCCCCACAGGTTGTGGTTGTCTGGGTGTCTCTCAATGGCAAGACAAAATTAGGTACTAATCAGAACAGCTGCATTCAAAGATATTGTTGTAGCCAAGATGGGTGTTTTTAAGTGGTACACTAATATACTGGTGGCATACTGGATAAGCACCAATAAAAGGAAAATTAACATTATTGGCAATTGGCTTTTTTTGGCCTGTTTAGCCAGTAATGTCACTCATAAATGTGGCATGCATTGGCGCATCCACCATGAAGGCAGCCAGGAATGCAGCCGGGCGACCTGATGAACAGCATCTAGCTGGTAAGTCTGTGGGGGGAAGGGAGGGGCATGGACGGTGGGTGGGTAGGTTGAGACCCCTGCGGTGAGGGAGGGAGTGGGGCAGGGATAGGGACAGGTGCTGCCCAGCCAGGGCAGTGAATGCAACCCCAGGAGTGGGATGGAGCTGCAGGCAGGTCATTTGGGGGGCACGGGGCAGCTCCCCACCACTGCGCACACTCCCAGGGGAGGCATGGGGGGCATGTGTCCCCCCTGATTTATGCACAGGGTGAGGGTGGGCTGCTTGCTGTGGGCTTGGGGCCAGGGGCTGCACCAGCCTTTTCCTGGTGGGGAGGCTGTGCCAGGCCTGCGCTCTGAGTGGGTGAGGGCAGGGTGGGTGGCAGTGGCACTGGAAAGGGGTGGCTACAGGGTGGGCTACAGCCACCTGAAAATTCCCCATAGCCACCCCTCCCAGCTCTGCCCCCACATGTGCCGAGCACAGCTGTGGCACAGCCCTCTCGCTGGGAAAAGGTCATCACAGTGGGCAGCCCGCACTCGCCCTGACATAAATTGGGGTGGGGAGGGGGCATGCCCTCCATAGGAGTGCACAGTGGCAGGGAGCCAACCCCCCCCCGCACTCTCTGGACGGGCCGTTCATGGCTCCGCCCCATGCCTTGTCCCCTGCCTCAGCTGGGCAGCACGTGCTCCTGCCCCACTCCCTCCCTCCCTCACTGTGGGGGCCTTGATCTGCCCCCACACACACCCCTTCCCTCTCCCACGCCCCTTTCCCCACCTCCACAGACTTACCAGCAGGACGCTGCTCTCCAAGCTGCCGGGCTTCATTCCTGTAAATTGGCTATCAGATCAGGATCGGTCAACATGGCTGGTTAATAAAATTGGTCAAGAAAATCTTTATCAGTTCACCCCTAGTGTTTTTTATGACTATTCAAGCTTCAAGGTATAAATGGGCTGCATATGGAAGATAGGAAGAAATTTCATTTACCATATATTTCTCATTCCCATTCCTTGAGCAACACTGTACAATTCACTAATGCTGGGAAAATGGAGGAAAGTAGACAAGTTTGGTTCTCAATGTGATCTGAGTGGTTATACATATTGAGCACCTTGCATCCTTAAGAGGCTTCAAAAAAAATCACAGCTTAAGTGTACTGGAGTGAAAGCTAAATTGTTTTCTCTGTAAATGTTGCTCCTAGAGTTGAGATACTGAATTAGATGGACCTATGATTTGATTCCATATCGTACAACCTGTGTTATTTTGCAGGCATAGGAGAATCATTAGAATCCAGTAACTGTTACCAACTCATTAGCAGATGCCACTGAGATGGTAGGTCGGTTGTGCCTTAAGGGGGGTGCTCTCTTAAATGCCTTGGCATATATTCAGTGTTATCATAATCAAATGCATTAACCAGCAAGAGACAGAACTGCTAGCATGTTGGAAGGCTATAAAAGTTATGAAGACAGCTCATCTGCTCTTGTAAGATGAGTGAAAATAGACTGGTTTGAAATATGAAATCGAGACATTAAAATTACTATGGTCCAGTGCCAAAAAAAATCTGTTTAATAAACAGAAAAATGGGGGTCTCCCAAAGCATGTCCTGATGAGCTCTCCTCACTCATGTAAAAGGTAACTTCATGCTGAAAGTCAGAGGAGCAAAAGAGTTAGTAAAAATGAATACGCTGATGGCAAGTGGAACTCTAGAGACCTCAATTTCCTTTGAGTGTTCTGCAGTTTCTTCTGTGGCAGCACATTCCACTTGTTCCTTAGGGAAGTAGTTAATGAAATACAAGGCAGCCCAGATGAGACAGTTTTGTATCAGCCCGCAACATGTGCAGGTCAGCACGTAAAATGATGACAATCACTCTGCCACTCTGAATTATTTGTCCAAAGTCTGCCTCCAACAAAGTCTTCCCTTAAATTACAACAGAGATGGTCTTGTCTGAAAAAAACCCAACCTATTTCAAGGGGAGATATGGTTTTGTGGGGCTGAGAGAGTTAGCAGTTTCCTAACCTAACAGTTTTTCCAACCTGAACACTTGTCCTAGAAAGGTTTTGCTTGTGGGGGCATCCCCACAAATAAGAAATGCACTGCTGCTGATTTGTGCTGTGTAAATAACACAATTAGAAAGAAGTTTCTTGTTGCCTGGGACCACCTGCTTTACAGCTTGGTACTTCTGCCAAGCCACAGAAAAGGTGATGCATCCTAATCTTCCTAAAGAAGTTCATTCCAGCTTTTTTTTTGATGTAGCGTTAGACATCCTTCTCAGCAGATCTCTTCAAGTAGCATTTGAACTGATCTTCTAATTAATCCACTTGGCAATATCATTAATCAAAAAAGGTGGACTCAGCCCTGCTTATTACAAAGACCCCTTTGCGCTTTCACTTTCCTCACTAGATTTAATTAATACTATAGTTGGTTGAAACACTTTCCCTTTCTATCTTATGAAGACCGATGTTACTTTTGCTGTGATCATCCATAACAATTATGCTTCAAGCCACAAACTAGGCCACATTCACTTACATTTCCCAAGATAGTAGCCTGAGAATAGTGCACTCGAGTTGTAGAGATCTCACTGAAGTTAGTGGGGAAGCCAATTTGGATAGAGACCAAAGACAGAGATACTCTTAGATGGCACATATCTGTCCCACTTGAAATTTACAGACACTTTCCCATAATACCTCCATTTTAAAGCATCATTATCAGATGATAATTTGTAAATCAGCCTCACCAGAGCAGAAGAGGCCTCTTGCAAGTGTATAAAAAATAACGCTTTATCAAGAAATGTCAATTAAAAACGCATTAAAACAGATGTACCGAGTCTGGACAGCCATACAGGTCCAAGCTGTGAGAGAAGCAAAGACAATGTGTACAGCCCGAAAGACGGGTTCTCTTTTCACAACGGTTTGTGGCTGACTCAAGGCACTGAGAAAGTCCAAAGGGAGTTTTATCCAGCTTTTCTGAGATTACAAGGACATGATGATGCAGGCCATTTCAGAGGAATGAGAACAGTCTAAAAGACATACACACACACAGAGCTGCAGAGACCCTCAGCCACACTGAAGATTGCAAGTGTCACATGAATTTCTCTGGTTTGGAATAACTGCTTCATCCATATTTAAAGCTTGGGATTGGAAGCATCATGCTGCCTGTGCCCACAAGATGCACTGATAGTTACACATTTTCCTGATTCTCCTGCCACCCCCCCCCCCCAACCCCCTATATATGCTAAATCAGACACTGAAAGAAAGCCAAGGCTGAGATTTTGGGCTGGCCATCCCAGCCTCATCTCTCTTCATGGTGTCTAAGTTGAACAGAGATCCCAGTAGAACATGATGGTATCATAAGTTATTTGTATTAACAATAAACCAAGTGGATTTTATCATCAGTGCAGGAAAGTAAGGATGGGGGAAGAAAAACTATATATGCTAAATCAGACACTGAAAGAAAGCCAAGGCTGAGATTTTGGGCTGGCCATCCCAGCCTCATCTCTCTTCATGGTGTCTAAGTTGAACAGAGATCCCAGTAGAACATGATGGTATCATAAGTTATTTGTATTAACAATAAACCAAGTGGATTTTATCATCAGTGCAGGAAAGTAAGGATGGGGGAAGAAAAATCCTGTGCTGACAATGCTGATTATCCATTAACTATAGCAGCACTGATCCTAGAACGAATAAATTCAGGTTTAACAATAGTGTTGTCTTCTTCACTTTATTAACAAGGAACAAAAAGGCTCTACGTAGCTTATGAACTCAGAGCTTTGAGAATAATTGACAAGAAGAAACTAATTAATGGAGCCCACAGATCTGAAAGAATTAATAGTATTAGTGACTTAACAACATCACCCAAATGTAACATACTTGGGTTTTCTAATTGCTCCAGTGTTTTGCTTCCCACTACTTCCATAGTAGAATCAGTGATATTAAGATCAGTTTCACACCGTTGATGAAAAGAACACAAAGTATGTAAGCTGTAAGACTTTAAAAGCTCTGTAAGCTTATGAAGAGAAAGTGAGGTCATTACGCTCCTGTATTCTTCTCAGCTGCCCTCAGTGGGTATCAGTCATCATTACAGCACTCTGAATCATAATGGACTCCAACAGTTTAATAATGACTGCAACACCCTTCCTAATGAGATTGGTGCTGCCCTCTGATGTGAATATTCATAAAACAGGTTTGGTAATGGGTTCTCTTGATTAGCAGGCTGTGGGTCTGTATCAAGTTTGAGAGACATCTTTTGATGCAAAAAAAAAAAAAAAAATCAAATTAAATCCTTGTTTCAAGCAGAGTAAATGAATTTGACTTTAGGTGATCAAGAGGGGAAAAAACTTCTAATTAGACACGCAAGCAATCACCGTCTTCGGTGTTCTTTCAAAGCAGGGCTACAGGGACACAGAATCCTAATAAACCTTCCCCCAATCACCTTTTAGATAAATGTTAAGGATTAAAATGAAATGTAATTAAAGTTCGCCAATCTGATGTGGTTTTCATTGATAGCTTTTGATTTTCTCTCTCCTGGTTTTCCTTCCCTTAGTCCCAAGCCCCCCTCCTCCTTGCCTTGCAGCCTCATCTCTGCGGGCAGGAATGATAGAAAAGCAGGCTGCTGCCTGGATTATCAGACCCCAATTGTAAGTAATCTATGGACTAGAAACTGTGCCCGCCCCCCATCATTGGTACACTTGCTTTTCTAGCTAGGTATTTTCATTGTCCTCTTTTGTCACAAAATTTTAATACCTCCCAAGTACTTAAAATCACAATTACAAAACAACCTAAGACTCATTTCCTCACTTGTAGAGAGAAAGGGCACTAACAACCATACCAGGAGATTACTACCAATACTGCTTCATGTCCATACTCATAAGGGAAATCTTTCAAGAGTAAATAGCATTTGCCCTTAAAATAATTAGAGCTTAATTCTATGCCCATTAGAGGCAACACCAAGACTCCTATTACCTTTACTAGGAGAAGGCCATTATCCTTTTGGTCAACTTGGTTTAAGGAGCTGGAATTCAGAGGTTCTCTTTACAATTAAATCTCCTACTTGAGAAAATAAGAGGCTGCAATAGTCTTAATGATAATCCAACCAGGAAGAGATGTGTTGATTTCAGATAAGCCATCACTTCTTATTGGAAAGAAAGAAAGAAAACCAAAAGTATCCTTTTCTGCTCAGAAGAGACATGCTGTACAAGTCTGGAGAAAAAGAGTTAGGTCAGGGCAGATTCAAGTTTACCAACAGCAACAGGTCTGCCTAGAAGCTCACTAAGACATGTTTCTGCAGTCCAGCGTGGGACTAGCACAGAGGAGTCCAGGATAAATGACAGATTCAGTTAAATGATGGGAGGGGGGGGAAGCTAAAGGCAGGAAACATGGAGGATTATAGGGTCAGTGAGTAAGTCTCAGTACTGATAATTTCTCAGCTACTCTATAATGGTGCTACTGAGAGTTTTTAAGCCTCTCTGTGGATCTCTTAATTCTAGGTTTCCCATTGCAAATATAGTGTCAAGTACTGCTAATGATCTGTACAATGGGGGCAAGACTACCAAAGCCATAGAAGAAAACACAAACAAAAGGCAGATTCAGGTTTTTTCCCTCATTCATAATCAGTCAAGCTAGGGCTTCCCTTCCTTGCTCAGAAATCTTTAATTCATGATTGCATTCAGCTTGTTTCTCCCCTGCTCATTAGCCCTCCTTCCATCTTATCCAACACCCTTTGGATCAGGATAAAACAACAAAACAAAACACTGTTTCTGGAAGCCCTGTTTTCTACTCCTGGCCAGTGACATTTTAAAACCCCCAGCACGTAGGTGCTCAATTTCAAGAGCGACTCAGTATCTCAGTGAGCAGATGCTGTGTCACTGACAGGCTTCTCCCGCCGCAGACCTGTTACTGGCCTCTGCAGCTCTGTATCTAGTCCAGAGACCACTAGGGGCCAGCAAGCAGATGGCTTATCTCAAAGTCTAATTATCAATGCTGACAGAAGCTCAGAGTCGGGAATGGCAACAAATAGTTCTGTTGGGCTATTGCTTAAGAGAAATGGCACAAAGGGGGAGTGGAGAAGGAGGCAGGAACGGAAGATTTTTTTCTGCCAGGGCCCACTTGAGGTGGAAAGAAGAGGAGGAAAGGTAGATTAAGTTTGGATACAGGGTTTTTAGTTGACTACTACTTTGATGGAGTTATAGCTTGCATAAGTCTTTTACAAAAATATCCCCCTCACCCAAAAAGAGAACTACCACTGTCATTAAGACATTAAAAAAAGATGGTGCATCAGGAATCAACAATAAGTTCTTTCCTCTTGTTTGCAATACACACTGCAGATGCATGATGTACTAAGAGCCACATAGACTACATTCCAACCAGATAGCTGCTCAGCACAGCTTTTGTCCACGTGATTAAAAAACACAAGCAACTCAGTTCTAGCCATGCCATTTTGTTCACTTTCAAAATGAGTAGAAATGAAAGATGGATATAGTACACAAAGCTCTTTTTTTTCTGCGCAAGCCTGGAGTTTAAGTTAGGATTTAATTATACTAAACAAGGCAAATACGGCACAGCAGGTCCTGCGCAAATCTTCCCTCACCATATATGCCAGTTCACGTCTATCCTAGGCTACAGAACCTTTCTAAATCCTGGCCTCATGCTGTTTCAGTAACATGCAACAATCCTCATTGGCAGCATCTTCTGCTGCTCAACAGACCTTTGCTTTCACAGATGCTGTTGATACTACCTACCCTTTTTGCTCTGTGTTGGCTTTTTGAGGTGGATGGGAGTGCGCTATGAATCAGGCTGTGACCACACCAACTCATTCCACTTTTACTAAAAACAGACTTGCTGAGATAGCATGGTGATGGTAATCCAGATCTGGCATTAGACTGTGTATTATTGCATGTCTTAACCCCATGGATGTTGTGATACTTAAATGCATCAAGCAGATATGAAAGAGGTCAGCAAATTCCCCAGTGACAGTGCAGAAGTCGTGTCACAAGCACTGGCTGCAAAGGGATGCAAACCATAAAGGCTAAGAGTAGAACCACACAGTCTTGGGCTGTCCTAGGTAAGGAAGAGACAAGATATAGCAGGGGTTGGCAATTTTTTCAGGCTATGGGCTAAACTGACTCAGTTCAGGTCAGAGGTGGGCCAGTGCCAGCAGACAGGCACTAGACCCCAGCTGCCGCTGCCACTTTCCCCAGTGGTTGCATGTGGAAAATGTTTACCACTGCCACATTTCCCCACAGCAGCATGGGGAAAGCATATGTAGCAAGAGCTCACCCCTACAATAGCAGGGGAAAGTGGTTGCTGCTAAAGCCCCTGCTGCTGCTGGAAAGAGCACCAGGTGCGGACATTCCTCACATGCTGCAGCAGGGAAAAGCATCAATGGGTCAATGGTTGGCACTTTCCCTATGAAGCCACTGGGAAAAGCAGCAGCAACAGCTGGGTCCTGTGAGCTTCTGTCAGCACTGATAATTAGTACCCACCTACTTTAAGCCCTCCCACCTGTAACCCAAACTGGGTTGATCTAACTGCTGAAGCCCCACATGTGTGGGCTGGATCAAACAGCTCTGTAGGCATATGCTGCTATCCCCTAAGCTGTAGTACTTAAGAGATGAGAAAAGATATGGACTTATTTGGGGCATGTAAGCAAAAAGGCCATCTTCATATTCACAAGATCGCTAAGGGCATAAACCAGTGGATCTCAACCTTTTTAGATTTAAGGCAGCCCTCAGAAAATGCCAGCTCTTAGTTTTCACTCATGTTTTGACTATAGAAAAATAGTAGAGAAAATATTCTGTTGCAAATACCTCAGAAAGATCTCAATGGGTCAGCATGTATTTAATAATATGGATTCCTATTTGAAATTGCTGGGTTTATCTGGTGAGCCATATATACACACCCCACAGCATCACTCAAAGGATCTCAAGAGATCCCAAGATGTCACAACACCCTGGTTGAGAATCATTGGCATAAATGGACACTGTATTACTCCCAGGAGAATTTTTTTTTCCTGAAATCCTAAAGACTTCCATTGTCAAAATCACCCACTGTAGGATCATTCATTTTCCTGTTTTAAGCAGAGGTGTGATTGGAGGCGAGGAGAACAAGCCATATGAGGAGCAGCTGACTGAAATGGAACTGTTCAGCCTAGAAAAGAGGAGACTTTGGGGGATTTGGTGGCAGCTTACAAATATATCAGAGGAGAGCATCAGGGGCTAGGCGAGCAACTATTCAACAAAGTGCCCCAGGGGAAAACTATGAGTAATGGTCATAAACTCCTAGAAGGTTTTAGACCAGATACAAGGAAAACCTTCTTTACGATTTGTGACCAGACTCTGGAATAGACTCCCAGCAGGGGTGGTGCAGGCACCTACACTGGAGATCTTCAAAAGGAGACTGGAGCACAGCTCGCTGGGGTCATCTGACCCCAGAAGTCTTTCCTGCCCACAGTACAGGGAGCTGGACCCAATTATCTTATTCGGTCCCTTCCAACCCTAAACTTTTGTGAATCTGTGAAGTATATGAGATAAAATGCACTAAAACTTTTTCCTGGGACAACACTGCATATGTCTGTCTGTAGGTTAATCACGGGTCATTCAATTTAACTGTGAGTCACTTCAGAGACAAGCTTGTCAGGTTGTATGCTCTCGCTGGCCATCTACTGACAGAGGGGCAGCAATGCACCTTGGAAGGGCTATCTGTGTAGATGGCTGTGCCACTTGTGTTTTGATCTGGACAATCAGAACTGCCTCAAATGCGACATCTGTTTACAGCCTAAAGTACTCATTGGGGAGATATAAAGGCCATGTGTTGTTACAGGGCAGTCACACAGCTGAAGGCATCCCAGTGCTTCTCTGAGGATGAGAGCATTCATGTCGATATCAGGAATTAACATTTGCATGCACTGCCTTCCACAGGCCTGAAGCAACCAAACATTTGCTGTGCACTCAGTATGTCACTGATTTTGTCTGTCTCTCACTAACCTACATTCTTCTGCACATATGGCCACAAAAAGGCAGAAACAAATCAATCGCTGATTTGATTCCAGAAGCCCAGCAATTAGGGAGCAGACGATAACTACAAAAGGTAGCCACTTACTCCATTCTCCTGGCAAGAGGGAAGAGACATTTAAGTTGCGAGGGCCAGAGGAAACCACTAGTAGATGACAGCTGCTATTGGTACAATTCTGTAAAGCATGTTTAATAAAAGAGACAGTAACAACATATATATTACTTCTGACAACAGGTCACAGATTCCATTGAGCACAGCTGAGGAGTATCTAGAAATGCCTTGTTTTAAGTTTGCTGCTATGTAACATGAAGCAGCCTGACAGCTATTCATAATTAAACTAGCTGAGTATACTCTTCAATGTGCAGCCTGCCAGTCAGAGATCAGTGCCATGCAGACAGAACTTTAGGAAAGACCTACGCATACCGTCGTCCATGGATAAGTTTACCTAACAGTCACTAGCTTGGGTACTGGAAGAGGTCTTGCAGCAACTACATGGAGTTAAGCGTGGGCTCATTTACCTTGCTACTGGTATCTGACCTAGCTGATTTAAAAGCAGTAACCTCAGCGCAGACATACCTACATATCTACTGGGGCCACTCCCACGATGAGGAGCACTCTGCTTCCTTTGTGCCTCCTCAGTAGTGCAAATGGAGCAAAGTTGGGGCTGTCTCTTATATCCACATAGCACATTAAACAACATTATAGAAAAATACATTACACAGTTAACATTCACGGGTCTAGATTTTGGTTATGCTACAAGGTGTAATTAGTAACAAAGTAAAGTAAAAATAATTTTCAAACTGTCTAGAGGATCCTAATTAGCATATCACCATGGTACCTAAGCACCTGTATGATTTTAAAGTTCATAGTATCCTAGTAGTAATTCCCCTGCCTGCCACAATTGTATTAAACTAAAGCTATCTAGTAATTCCACTGCCTGCCACAATTGTATTAAACTAAAGCTATTCTAACTATGAATGTGTTTAATAATTAAAAAGGAGATTTGTATTAGAAAGTTTCCTCCGACATAGGCACACTGAGCTCCTATTCAGGTGCAAGGAGCTGGCTCCAACTCCATTAATCGAGTCTGCTGGAGCACAGAAATCACCACGCTCCAGCAGACTCTACCATCACATGCATCAGCATCCCTGCACTGAAAAATGACGACGGGCGCTTTGAACTAAAGCTCATTCGATGAGCTTTAGTTCAAAGTGCCCCACTGCCATTTTTCAGTGTGGGAGATGCTGATACATGTGACATTAGGGCACTTTTAATTAGCGCAGCTGGCTAATTAAAGTGCCCCCTCATGCCTCCCAGAACACATGTAAAAATGCCCATTGAAAAATAGGAGATTGAACTAAATGAACTATACTACAGCTCTTTCAAAGCATAGCTGATACCAGATGTGCTAGGGCAGGGGTGTCAAACATATGGCCCATGGAGATCTATCATCTGACCCACAGGCAGCACATGCGGAATGGCAAATGGCCCCACATGCTTGCTTGCAGCACCTGCTCCAGCACATATTGGCTCCATGCTACATCCAACGATGCATCCCAGAGCAGCCACTGTGCAGCACAGCCCAGAGCCGCTGGAAGAGGATTGCACCACATGTGACATCTACTCTGGCCAAACCAGGACACGTGCTGGATCTGACATGTGGGGTGATCTGTGGGTCCAATCCAACCAATGGGTTGGCCCCCTGAAGAGTTTGACTCCTCTGCTCTAGGGGAAAATGCAAAAGAGTTTACACATTGGAATTAAATTGCCCATAAGAACTTTCCTCCTAACCTGAGCAAGGAATGTCTTGCAGCATAAGACGTTACATTTTTTAAAATGCTTTCAAGTCTATTTAGTATAATTCTGAATGTTCTTTTTTTATGTATGCAGGCATAGAGCCTTTCTTGAATTTTATTAGAATGCCACTCTGTAAATTGTGATACTTCAAAACCCTGGAATCACTCAGTCTCTCTTCCCACTGCTTGCAGACTGTCACTTTTTCTAATGGTAATCAATTCAGCGGTGAGACTCAGTTTCAAACATTAATGACCAAATGTAGTTTACTCCAGATTCAAGGTTCATACTAAGAGCAAGTTATTAGGGTTTACTCAATTTTTGTTTCAAAATTGCTTTGCATCTCCATTTAATATAAATTTCTTTGCCCAAATTCTTTCCAGCTCAAGTAGGCATCCTAGAGAGGTGAGATTATATACCATTGATGCTAAATTATGTTAATTACTAATTAAATAGAACTAAACAGTTCAGGAAGTCAAGCAGGCTATTCATGGCCTTTGGAGACAAATCCAAAAGGTAAGGTCATCTCAGTGCAAGAACTGTCTACAACAATTAGGCTGTGTATCTTATAAACTAGCTTGTTTCCCTCAGTCAGGACACCTTAGGGCACACACTTCTAAAGTGATGACAGTTTGTATGGCATGCATCCACAATAAATCCTTATTAGGGAACACAACTCACACTTTAACAAAATCTCTCTTCTCAACTCTGCATCAAGAGTAGCTGCTGGTTTAGGAAAGACAGTACTACAGTCAACTTTTCATCTAGCATGGGCCAAAGTCCATTTCACCATGTAGGTCCCTCTTAACTACTCTCTTACAGTGGAACTCTGGAAAGGCAATGTTAGACACAAAAAAGGGGTAACTGCTCTTCCATAATGTTTATCTCAGACTGCATTGTCTCCATAGAGGTACAATGATATCTCTCTTTTTTATTTCCTAGCCCAGATGCCACAGGACTTCTGGAGATGCACAGATGAACACAAAAGGACTAAAGGAATGATTTTTGGCTTAGAAAAGGAAGATTTGAAGAACAAGAACATGTTTCAGCCTATTGCTACAAGCATCAAAAGATTCTAAAGCCACATGGGTAGGTACACAGTAGAGTTTGGCTTTGGTAAAGCAGTGATTCTCCAATGCAGATATGTGCCTGCAACCTTAATTTTAGAATTATTTATATAGAAGCTGGATGAATGGACTCTGAAGTAGATAGAACACTGGCTGGATCATTGGACTCAAAAGGTAATAATCAATGGCTCCATGTCTAGTTGGCAGCCAGTATCAAGCAGAATGCCCAAGGGGTCGATCCTGGGACAGGTTTTGCTCAATATCTTCAGCAACTATCTGGAAGATAGGCTAAAGCACATGCTCAGCAAGTTTGCAAATGACAACAAGCTGGGTGGAATAGCAAATGTGTTGGAGGGTAGGGCTAGGATTCAGAGAGACCTCCACATTGGAGGATTGGACCAAAACAAATCTCATAAAATTCAATAAAGATAACTGTAAAGTCCTGCACTTACGACAGAAAAATCCCATGTACCGGTAGACTAGGGACTGACTGGCTAAAGAGCAGCTCTGCAGAAAGAACCTAGGGGTTACAGAAGACGGACAATAAGCTGCGTATGAGCCAACAGTGTGCCCTTGTTGCAAAGAAGGCTATCAACATATTGGGCAGCATTAGTAGCAATGTTGCCAGGAGATGGAGGGAAGTGTTTATTTCCTTCCATTTGGCACTGGGGAGGCCACATCTGGAGTACTGTGTTCAGGTTTGGGCCCCCCCCACTATAGAAAGGATGTGGACAAATTGGAGAGTGTCCAGTGGAGGACAATGAAAATGGTTAGGGGTTGGGGGCCATGATTTACAAGGAGATGCTGTGAGGGAACTGTGCTTATTTAGTCTAGAGAAGAGAAGACTGAGGTGGGATTTAATAGCAGCCTTCAACTACCTGAAGGGGGGTTTGAAAGAGGATGGAACTAGACTGTTCAGTGGTGGCAGATGACAGAACAAGGAACAACAGTCTCAAATTGCAGCAAGGGAAGTTTAGGAAAAACTCTCACTAAGTGGGTAGTAAAGCACTGGAACAGGTTAACCCAGAAAGGCTGTGGAATCTCTATCCTTAAAGGTTTTTAAGACTGGGTAGATAAAGCCTTGGCTGGGATGATATAGTTGGGGATGGTCCTGCTTTGAGCAGGGCGCTAGACTATAGGTGACCTCCTAAGGTCCCTTCCCACCTCGATGTTCTATGATGCTAAGTTAATTAGTGATTAGTGCAATATAGGCTGCTTGAAGATGTTACCCCCCCCCAAAATAGCCACCCAAAAAACAAAATAAACCTGGTGCTTTACTTTAAACTCAGCACACTCCCACGCCAAGCCCAGCACATGCTCAGAAGAGGCATTATATTAGTTGGATCCGGCTTGCCCAATGTCTTTATAAAACAGGCACTTTAGTGGGGCTTTTATCCAATAGCTGATTGAATCAGCTTTAGATAAAAGTGCCAAAAAGCCCCACTGAAGCGCCCGATTTATACAGACACTGTGGAACCAGGTCAAACTAATGTGCTGCTGCTTCTGGTAAAAGTGTGGGGTGTCCCCCCGCATCTGTCAGCACCCATAGTTTCAAGTGTTCCAACAGATGGGGTGACTAATGCTTCCAGTGGAAGACTATGCTATAAACATCTGTCATGAAACTTTTCCTGATATTTAGCCCAAATAATCTAACCTTTCAAATGTGAAAGCAGACACTTCTAAGGCTATTCTAACACACAGTAGGGAAGTCATGGCAAGACCATTCAGGGAATCTTTATGTCCCCATGTTCTAATTATTGACCACTCCCCCCCACCCCCCCCAAGAGCAAAAAACAAAATAAAAAAACCCCAACAACAACACATTTTGAAGTTTGGTCTAGGTAAATCCCCCTGCACCCCACTCCACCTCCCCCCAAAATATTGTGATGTCTGTCCAAACACAGGCAACTGGTAGGGGGGCACAGCAGGGGGCACGTACCTCCCCTGAGATTGGTCCCCAACTCAGCACTGCTGAGGATAGGGCAGTTTTTTTGCTGCGTGGGCCGGCGGCGTGTTTGGGGGGGAGGGAAGCGGGGGAGCACTAAGCCGCAGCATACAAGTATAGGAGTAGATATGGAACTTTTGGCCCACCCCTGGGCCTGCCCACAAATTGTGCCCCCCCCCGACTTGGAAGACACCAGTCACCCCTGTGTCCAAAGATTTTGGATGTCTCTAAGCCTAAAATATTGCAATAATAGGCTCCCTTCAACATACAGTGATCCAGCTTTACAGCAAACCTGTTAAAAGTTAATTTCTATATAGTTTCATTCAGACCACAGCCCTAAAGATCTACAGAATCTCCTGACATACAAGTTTAGCTGGAAAGCTGATAGAAAATATAAATGAAAAGCTGAAATATAGAGAAAATCTCTGACTCCTTCCAGTAGATCCCAAACTGCTGCTTCTTAGGAATGTTAGGCCTGAAACCAATATATTTATTCAGCATTTTGCAGGTCTTTATACATTTGAAGAATGTTATAAAAAGTATTTCAAAGCATATATTTGGTTTTCATGTTGACCCTTCTAGATAACCAGGCAGGTAAACAAAGACAACACTGGTATAGCTCTGAATTGTACAACATAGTGTTTCTGTTCTGTCTGTGTACACTTCTTATTTAAATTCAAATATGCATCCTGTTTTAGTAGCGAGGGAGACAGACATGCATCTCTGTTTAGTCTTTGCCTACTCTCCCACTCTATTCCCTTTCTTTCTATTGGTGTCTTTCTTATGGCTGTCTCTCATTTTTATTCAGAGGCAGAATATGCTATTAGCTTGGACAGGAGAGACCTGCATGTGTACTTCATGCCCCTTCTCCCCCCATCAACCCATAGAAAAATTCTTTCTAGGCAGGGGTAGAACTTCTTTGTAATAAAATATTACTGAGATGTGTTGGCTTGGGTTGACTGGATTGTTTTTTATAACATTTTGTCAATACCTAGAATGATCAGATATTTTTTGTCTCTAGGATTATGTGGATAACAATCAAGAATTCAGCAGCTGGACATCTCACGAACGGATCTGTGTCATCCTGGCACGAAGTGGCCAGTGGTGTCCCTCAGGGGTTCGTGCTTGGACCAATGCTTTTCAACATCTTGATCAATTATTTGGATGTGAGGGCAAAAAGCTCGCTGGCCAAGTTTGCGGATGACACCAAGTTATGAGGGAGAGTGGTCATGTCAGAAGATAGGTTGCAGATACAGGCGGACCTGGACAGGCTGGAGAGTTGGGCAGACTGGAACCAGATGAAGTTCACTCAGAAGCATAAGGTGCTGCATCTGGGGACAAAAAATCCCCAACATACCTACAGGCTCGGTGGTGACAACCTGACTTGCATCACGGCCGAAAGGGACCTAGCGGTAGTGATCGACCATTGCATGAACATGAGCCAGCAGTTCGATGCTGCGGCCAGCAGGGCAAACAACATGCTGGCGTGCATTAACCATTGTATCTCATGCAAAACTAACAGAGTGATACTCCCACTGTACTCCGCACTGGTGAGACCGCGGCTGGAGTACTGCATCCAGTTCTGGGCACTGCCCTTCAACAAAGACATGGAAAAACGTGAGAGGGTCCAGAGAAGAGCCACACATATGATCAGGGACACGTAAGACAAGCCATATGAGAAAAGGCTGAGGGACCTGGGCCTCTTCAGCCTACAGAAGAGAAGGCTGAGAGGGGACTTGGTAGTGGTTTACTGCTACAACAGGAGAGTACATCAAGAACTTGGTGAGCCACTGTTCACCAGGGCACCCCTAGGGAAGACCAGGAGCAATGGATACAAACTCCTGGAAGGCCACTTCAGGCTGAATTCCAGGAAAAACTCCTTCAGAGTCAGGGTGTCCACTGTGGAATAAACTCCCTCCAGTGGTGGTGCAGTCACCTACCCTTGAAACCTTTAAAGAAGACTGGACAGTCACCTTGCTGGAGTCACTTGACCCCAGTTCTTTTCCTGCCAGTGCAGGGGGTCTGGACCTGATGATCTACAAGGTCCCTTCCAGCCCTTAATAGTCTATGAATCCATGAACAAGGACTTTGCCCAATAAAGGTATTGCTAACTTCATTTTAGACAAGGGATGAAAAATGTTTGAAGAGGGAAAAAATACTATGCATCAGAGGTGCACCGATATATTGGTCTGATAGTGGATTAACACCGATATAAAGACAATTGGCTGTATCAGATCAGCCCAATGCAGTCTATAATTTGGCCAATACATACCTGTACATGCACACAGCCACAGTACAGCACGCAGGTAGCGAGAAGCACAGCTCAGGAGCTTGGAGAGCTGGTGCACTGGTAAGTCCGTTGGGGTGAAAGAGGAGTGAAGGGGCATGGGGGGCAGATCAATGCTTCCCACAGTGAAGGAGGGAGTGGAGCAGGGGCTGGGGTAGGTGCTGCCCAGCTGGGGTGAGGCACGGGACAGGGGGGCGTGCCCCTGGATCTGTGCGGGGCGGGGCAGGTGGGCTGCAGCTGCCAGCTGGAGCCTGGGCTGTGCCAGGCTTTTTTCAGTGGGGGTTAGGCTTGGGGCAGGTGGTGGTGGCACTGGGAGGGGGTTATGGGGATGGGGGCTGCAGCCACTCCAAATTTTGCTGTAGCCCCCTCAAACCCCCTCGTAGTGGCCCCCCCTTAGAGCCCTGGTCTCAGCCTGCAGCAGCAGCTCGCCACTCCCTGCCCTTCCCTGTACACAGATCTGGGGGCACCCCCCACCATGCTCTCCTGGGCTGTGCACAGCGGTAGGAGCTGCCCACCCTCCCTGCACTCTCCAGACAAGCTGCAGCTCTGTTCTGCACCCTGCCCTGCCCCAGCTGGACAGTGCTTGCCCCAGCCCTACTCCCTCCTTCACCACAGGGGGGCATTGATCTGACCCCCCCACCCATGCCCCTTCCCTCCCCCCATCCCCTTCCACCACAACAGACTTACCAGCAGGATGCAGCTGTATCAGAAATCAGATCAGTATTGGCCAATATGCCTCCTTAAAAATCAGCTATCTGTATCAGCCCCCAAACTCTATCGGTGCACCCCTACTATGCATGCTTGTTTACTCTGTTTTGGGCCTTGAAAAAAATGTTATAGAACTTGTTCTTTGTCACAACATATCAATGTTTTTTGGGTTTTTTATATATATAAGGTACCAACTGTGAAGGAAATAAAAGAGAAAAATCAAATCACAACTATGGGAAAGAGATGTGCATAAGCCAGCTGGTCCTCAACTTGGTGAGCAAGAACACCCTATGGGGCTCTCTTCTTCACCTCATCTGCTTTATTAAACCCTTGAGACAACAGATTTTATTCAGCCAAGGGCAAAACAGGGCCGGGGGGGGGGCGGGAAGAAAGCACACAGGATGCTGCCTTTTACTTACTGTATGACCAGCTGTGTAGGGAGACTGGATTAGTAGAGCTATATAAAACAAGATGATTCACAAGCTCTATGATTGGGGAGGAGGGGGGAAAAAAATCAACCTTGATTACTACAATTCCTCAGTGATAAACACAAGACTATTAAGACTATTCTGATAGAAGCAGAACTTCTGACAATTTTTCATTGCTGGCCACTGAGTAATGCAACAATGTTTCATGAAATTTAGCTACTTTGGGTGAAATATGTCCTCTTTAGTAGATCACAGTAGTTATCTTTTTAACCCCTTCTTCTATTTCCAAATTTTATATAGACGTATTTTTAATATATTTTTTAGGAAGTGTGTTTTTTGATATATCAAGTATTTACTAGTTTTAATTTGCTAATCATACTGTGACTGGTCATCTCAATTGCACAAAAAGGTAGAGATGGGCAATAAAGATAATCAGGGATATATGCTGCTGTACCAAGAGTAAAAAGGGGCAGGACCTTCCCTATGAAAAGAAGGCAGCTCAGGGATGCGGGAGGTATATAATAAAGATCTATACAATCAAAAATAAAGTGGATAAAGTGAATAGGGTACTATTATTCACTAAATCCCAAAATACAAGAACTAGGCAACAGCCACTGAAATTAACAGGAGACTGGGTTAGAGGAAGAAAATTTTTTTTTTTTACACAATGTACAATCAGCTTGTGGAACGTGTTGCTACAGGAGGTTGTAGAGGCAGATAATATAACCAGTTCAAAAAGGAGTTAAATTCATGGAAGACAAGTCCATTGAGAGCTATTCAACAGAAAAATTCCAAGATATGTTCTCTCACATCCCTAAACCAAACAATACTTAATGCCAGCAAGTATATGACAGGGAATGGATTACACTAGATATGGCCTGTACATATACTCTCTCTCTAAAGCATCTACTAGCTGCCATGTTCAGAGACAGAATACTGGGCTATATGGGCCATTGGTCTGACGCAATATCACACTTTTTATATTCATAGTATTTCTTTCTGCACCCAAAATGAATGATTCCCAAAACATATCAAAGAGCATACAGAAGAGGCATTTTGTGGCTATTTCTTACCTCCCTAGCTTCTGTTCCTTAGGAAAACCCCCAACCCCAACATCTCACTAGCTTTACATTAAGGTCACATCTAACACTTCCAGGCTACACCTGGGGTCTCTTGACCACTCCCACTCAGCAGATGCCAAATCCCAGAAGTGAGGCAGGGGAGCTGCTGCAATACAGCCCTGAGTGCTTGCTGGCACAGTGCTCAGGCCACTCTGGAACAGCAACATTGCCTCATTCTCAGGATTTTTTATTCACTGCACTGGAGCCAATGGAGAGGGCAAGCTTCTTGGTGCTGTTATAGGCACAGCACAGAGGCGGTGCAGACAAGTCCCCAAGGGCTCTGAGCCAAATAGCTTCTGCACGTCATAAACAGATACACATAGATAGAAGATGCAAGTAGAGACAACTATATTTAGATGAGGACAGGGGTGCTTAAGCCCCAGGCCTATGGGCCAGATCCAGCCTGGGGAGCCAGCAGGTCTTCCCACAGGGCCGTAAATTTGGTAGGATTGCTACTACTTCCCTACTGCCAGATTTCCAAAGCCCACGCATATAGATCTGGCCTGTATAAAAGGATTGGGCCCTGTTCCCATGCAGCTGGATCAAGCCAGTGCCTGATACAGCAGCACAGGACCGGCCAGGCTGGGGGTCCAGTGCATCTGTATGGGAATGGCTGGGTCAGACTGTTCTCATGTGGCTGCATCAGCCCCCGGTGAGGCCAGCACCGTGATCTAGATCAGGCCCATAAATGGGATCTGTCTTCCAGACCAACCTGGCACTACTCATCAAGCCTGCTGGGCAAGAAGTTTGGTCACCACAAACCTAGATCAACAACCTTTAAGACCCATAGGCCGAAACAACCCAGTTCCAGTTGGACACAGGCCAGGGGACTTGGAGGTGTATCAGCAGTAGCAGAAGGCTGCACCATGGGCTAGGCAGCTGAAACCAGCATCTACACTGCTGCCACTTCTCCCCATCCCTCCCACTCAATCTCTGCCTTCTGGATCTGGCACAGGTTCCACTGGAATCTGCGGACAGAGGCAAAGCCCTCTGGTTTCACAGGCTGGATGCAACCCATAGGCTATATCAGGGGCGGGCAATTATTTTGGGCAGAGGGCCGCTTACTGAGTTTTGGAAAGCTATCAAGGGCCGCATGACAGGCAGCCCAGAGCAGATTTATATTAATTTTCTACATTTTTTAGGGGCTCCGCGGGCTGGATGGAATGACCTGGCGGGCCACATCTGACCCCCAGGCCACATTTTGCCCACCCCTGGGCTATATGTACCTATCCCTGGCCTCAATGGACAATCACTTTTTTTTCTAGACTGGCAAGAGTTACTGGCAGGAGATTCCTATGCAGTAAATACCAGGTTTCTAACATCACTCATTGCCTTTTCATCAGTATAGCCTTTTCCATATTATTTTGGTTCAACTCAACTTAGCAATTTCGCGCCTCTAGAAGGCTGCATCTGTGACCTGAACTCTGACAGGTTAAGAGCTTTGTTCATAGAGCCTTCCACAATTATTAGAATGAATTCTCTGCCCAGTGGTTTCTTCCTCCCCATTACATCTATTTTTAAGTAGATGCTTAATCCTTTTAGTTCTAGAGGCTCTTTGGATGCCTGGATATTTTCTTCAACTGCACATTAGCAGTGTGGTACATTCAGTGAAGTAAATGGGAATATAACTGCATGTCCCCCATTAACAATAATAGCTGCCTCGCAAAAGCCCTTCACTGAGAGGGTACTCTAAGTATGTTATATATATGGATTATTTATACAATATAACACAGTTAAAAAGTATGTTTATCACAACCGTACAAGAGATTATTCATATATAACACAGGAGAGTGTCCTGCTGCTAAGTCAAAAAACACTTTTAAAAAGCAAACAGGTCAAGAACCTGAACTATTATTACTTCTTAAATACATAGCTACATGAGCACTTTAAAATAAACATGAAATACAATGTAATAGTTCAACCCCTTTCAAATAAGTGCTCCTGCACTGAGTAGTTAGCCCTCACTTTTGTGTACTATACAACACAGTAAACTACCCGAATGCACAGGCCACACACCTTTCACTCTTAATGATAAATATTGAACTGCTAACTTCTGAGGAAGTCTCCCAGCCTGCCACTGTGGATGATCTTCCTTCATTGCCATTTTGGATTCTCTTTACTGAGCTGGGAATCCATGCAGTTACTTAGCAGATTCACTTTTATTGAGCACAGGCAATATCCAAGAGCTGGCTCAAAATTTACATGTGGTCATGGGATTTAAATACTGTGGTGCATCTTGCAGATGTCTGCAGGCCCCAACCAGTAACAGTGCAATGAATACTAAACTGGGTTGACCAGTTCTTTAAATGTTTTACACAGTTTCCCTGCAGAAACAAAAGGAAGAAATATTAAACAAAACCTCTTGCATCAGCAACACTGAGACTGGGATGCTTCAGACGCAGGGAAGGAATTCAATAGCTGACCCCCTATCCTGCCTAGGTACTACAAGCCTCAGATCTATGTGGGAAGTTATGTTCCACAGATGCTACATTACAAAAAGATGAATAGAGGTGTTAGAGATGGAGTCTTAGCTTTGAATTTCATTCTTGTGTTTTTAGTCCCTCTGCTCAGCAAGCATGAAGAGTTATTTCTGGGGGCTGGGGATAGTGGGGGCATTTGATAACAAAGGCAACAAGAGGGGTTTAGAAATTTGCAGCAATAGATAAAATGCAGTTTGACCTTGTCATACTGATAGAAAGTGTGGGGTTTTGTAGGGGGGGGGTGTTTTTTACTTTGGGGTAACAAACATGCCTGAGCCACATGCCACACTGACCTCACCTCATGCAAAACTACTTACCTTGATGGAAAAAAAAAATGCACTTTTTAGAAGTGCAGATAAGGCCTGAACACCTGATAGTTTGTATTTCACCCACGCCTACTTCTCCCCACCCTTTTGTTTCTTTCCTTTGACACCCCAAGCACAGAATGACCTCCCACAAGCCAAAGCAAGCATCTTCCCCATCCTTATCAAAATTCTGGTAAGCCCCAATACCTGTTTACCACTGTTAGCTCCTCAAGCACTCCCTCTCTTTCTCTATTTGTACCGAGGTCTTTGCTGACCTCTTGAAGCTTCAAAGGTTCTGACATGAGCATGTTTCCCTTCTAATTCCCCTTCTCTCTCTATCACATATTCTGAGATTTCTCTCCTCTGCTTTCCACCACTGGGTGTGGTTGAAATGATTTTTGCTTGTAATCTCACCTCTGAAGCCCCTCTCTCATTACTGCATACACGCACTCTTACCTTAAAAAGGTGTCTTCCCTGAAACAGCCTTTTATTTTAGACGGAAGGAAGGAAGCTTTTACCTCTCCACTCTTCGAACGGATATTATACAACTGTTGCTTAATTTTTCTCTCTTTAAAGTCTTCATTGACTGACTTCAATCTGGCTTCTCTGCCATCCAATCCACTGAACATGTTCTGAATAAGGCTCTTTAAGCAGTTTATGGAGAGCTCCCAAAACCCTAATGCTGCACCCATAGCATCTTGTTCTGATAGTGAATAATGCACTTTTAAAAAATAAAATAAAGCAAAGGGTGGTAAAAACTAAGCAAGCTAATGTTTGTATGTCATTTTTTTTTTATTTGACAAGTGATTGGGTACATCCAAAGGACTGGGGGAGGAATGGCAACATTTTAGCATCACTGGCTTGGGAAGTCCTGGTTCATTTTCACTAGATTTGCTACCTAACATGAGCTAGCCTGTGAGGCAATTAGAAAGCAGTATTCTAAAAGCAATTTGGGCCTGCTTACAGGCTAGCACACTACTTGGATCACTGATGCATTTTATACAGAACGATTCCCATTCTCCAAAGAATTCTACTTTTTAGGGCATTGCCCTCAACATACGCAAGCCCCAGTTTTCAATCAGGTGTACACCTTCCAGGAAAGTAAAAATAATGTGTACGCACTAGCTAAGTGCATACTAAAAAAAAAAGTCACTGAGTGAGCTGTTCTCCACAGTGCAAACTTTTTTTTGTTCTGTATACACTATACACATCAACATTAGGGATTCTTAACATGCTTATAGGTGTACCTGTGGTACCCACAAATAAGAAATTGCCTACCTGATTTCTCATTTTAATTAGAAGTCTGTTCATGGCTCCCTTTTAGCCTCATGTTGCAATAAACTTAACTCTTGGTGCCCTCTTGATAATGCATAGACAATACTGGCTTCTTATACACTGGAAAGCACTATGAGTAAAGACATGGTAGGAAACAGACTTATTTTAGAGTAGTCACACCTGTGGAGCTCACTCTACAAGGAACATTATTTAAAATTGAAATCCTTTAAGTCCGGCTATTCCTATCAGGGAAAGGAACCTGGATAGATTATAGCTGAACTCTTAATGATTACTTTTCCTTCATTAGCTGTGGGGAGGAAGAGTAAGTAAAGGACTGCAAACATGTATTCATGATTCTCATTAGCAAAAACGGCACTGTGCAAATCAATTTCCATGGATCCTGCTAGGCTGGGCTTTCTAATTAGTCCATCATTAGGCAGCTAACTTCTCACCACTTCTCAGACATCAAATAGCCCCTCACCCTAATGCATCACCCAAACTAACAAGGAAAATTTTAATGAAAGCATGCCAATGCGCTGATCTCACAGAAAGAACACAATAGGCTTTGTTATTAATCTCTCTTCTACCCCCATACCTATTCTGCACCTTAGTTCTACTCTGCACTTACAAACCTTTCACTTTCACAGATTTTTTTACAGCTGCTACTAACAAAGGACAAAGCAGCAGCATGGGGGGAAAAGTCTCAGATAAAGCCAATATAAAGCACAAGTCAAGTTTTCTACTGGGTATTTTCAAGATCATAAAATGGAAAGCTCTGAAGAGAAATGCCAACTTGCTGCTTGCAGTTTTAAACGGAAGTGTCTATGGGATGAGGGCATTGGGCAGGACTGGCTCATGGTCTGACATAGATGTGCTTCTAGCATGGTCCTTCCACTTTATATGTTCCATTCTGGATGTTCTATTACAAATGGCAGATTTCAGGCTTGATAAAATCTATTGGCATTCAGAAGGAAAATCTTCTTTAGCACTAAAAATTCCTTGACAAATTTATTTGCATAGGAATAAGAAAAGCTTGACATAAGGATGAAAAAACAACCCTTGAATATGCAGCCTTTCCTGCATCCAAGTAATAATTTGTTTGATCAAGCTTTATTCAAGATAAAAATGATTTAGAAGAATAAATTCTGGATTGACATGCCCCTACTTTAAAATAGCTGTTCCTGCTTCAAGGAAAATCATAAGCCCCACTTCTTCAGAAACAATTCTGCTCATATTGATATTCTCTTTCTCCATTGTATTTCCCCTCCCTCCCCCCACCTGTTTTATTATTACGAGGGACATTTACATGGAACAGTATTTTGGTTTTTAAGAGTTCATCTGTTCTTGCTGCTTATCCCCCCACCTGAAGTCATAATCCTCTGTTTGTGACGACATAATCATTTCTACTGCAACCAATTGTGATGCCACAAACAGAGGATTATGACTTTAGGTGGGAAATAAACAGCAGGAACAGATGAGCACTTAAGATACAAAGATCCTGTTTTCATGCAAATGCCTTTTGTCATCAAGAACAATACTAGAGAACTGCAGAAAATATACGATAGGGAGAGCAAGCAGAATGGGTGATAAACAGAAACCCTTCAACATTTTCCAGGAGGCATTCAGCTGCTCATTCAAATTAACTTCCTACATAACTAGGAATTTAGATGTTTCTAAAACGTAGGCAACTTTGTGTTTCTGACTGAACTGTGAGAATCTCACAGCATAATGTGATCTGAATTACTGGCAACTTCTCCCAAGCGGGACTATTACACTTGACCGTGGGGTTCATGATTGGCTCTGGATAAACAGCAAATTGGTTGTAATCGGATAAGGAAATAACCATGATGTTAAAAATAAGTTGGGCTAAATATTCTCTTCCACATTTTCTTCAAAACAACAAATTATCCAATTTCAGGAATTTCATTAGCTAAAATTATATGCAGGGAGTGTCAGCAGTTCGAGTAATACCAACATTTTTTTTTTTTTTTAAGTTTTAACTCATTTTTTGTCACCCACTAGAACTGTTGGAATAGTTTGAATCAGCCAACACTCAGATAAAACTTCCTTGGAAGCTCAGCCCAAGTATAGATAGCAGGAACAGAGACTGCATCAAGAAGGAAGAGAATGAAACTTCTCAAATTAAGGTCAAATTCCATGAACAACTTCAGTTAAAAACACTGTAAAAATTTCAACCCAAACATTTTGACTAATTTTGAAATTAACACAAGATAAAGATAAAAATGGTGAAATAACCTGAAAATAAATAAACAAAAGGTTTCATTTAGGTTCAAATAAAATATTTAAGGTAAACCTAAATTGAAATATTTTTTTTTTATTTCGGCTTGGTCGACAACTGAAAAAATCCTTATTCACAGAACTCTATCATCTATAATAAATAGCTTAAGTGTTCCTAACTAAATTCATGTGATGGCACCGTTGCAGATATGAACAGTTCACTGAATCTAGGCTAGCCACGCTAACTTGTGTTGTAAACCATTGAAGTTACCCAAAATCCATTCTAGTACTGATTTGAACTGATTTTCAGTTGCGAGATCTATTCCAGTTTCCAGTAGAGCTTCTAGGAGATATTTTGGAAGGCCGTCTGTACCCAGTGGGACCACATGAATCATTACATCAGCAGAGTGGAACTGACAGTCATTTTAGTCTGCACCAACTAAACCAACATATAGCTTTACTGAAGGCAAATCTAATCCAAACAATATGTAGAGTAATTCTTTTAAATTTTCCTTTTTAAGTGGTTTCCATACAATAGGTCCTTTAAGCCAGCAAACAGAACTGGATGGGGCAAATGAATTCTTAAAAATAGTATTTAATAATTTGATTACACAGATCAAACATAATTAAGTTATATCACCTGAACATGTACTGTGTGTATCTGAATGATGAAGCTGACAGTAAAAAGCAACAGTGAATGGATTTTAAGGTAGTCCCTATACAGATTTCCACTTGTTAAACATGCTATATGGAAACCATGAAAAGGGTCTTAAACAAGTGCAAGAGACTAGTTCATATTTAAAACAGTTAATAGATCAAATTAAACAGTGCAATATGAGAAATGAAAACTTTCTATATTATCAGTTTTGGAAATGGGAAGAATGGAAGAAAATGAAACAATTTACTTCTCATCAAGTTAACTTGCAGCTCTGAATATGAACTAGAGCCATGACACTACAATCTAGAAATCCCTTGGCCAAATAAATACTACCTCTATGCAATGAGCTCTAGAAGTTAGGTTTTTTTCCCTTTAGAAATCCATCCTCTTGGATACTGCACCTTACACAGAAGCAGAGATGCAAATTTCAAAATTTTTGGATAAGGCAGTTAAATTTGCATATCTTGAGGGGCATGTTGCATGTACCACTATCTCAGTCTTGCAAGCAATAAAAACAGACTTGCATTCCCAGTGGGTTAAATACAAACCAAGTTCACATCAGAACTCTGTTTACATTGGTAAGGATTTCTCCATCCAGAAGTTTAAGCCATCTACAAATCAATATTCCTGGTATCTACTGCATGGAGAAATTCCCCAACATATCACACAAAACCAATAAAGACTAATTCAGAGATATTGTTAACAAAATGAATATAATGCTGGCAATTTTGATGCCTCACATTTTCCCAAAACCTACAAAGAGAACTATTAAATAATATTAGTTTGCAGGACTAATATCTATTATACACTGGTCAAGATCCTCACTCTGGTTTCCTCTGAAAAAAGGTGAGAAAAGGCTCATCTTTGGTTTCTTGATACCTCAAATGAATGGTTATGTGAACAGATAGTATCTTGCCAATCTTTACCACAAGGAAGAGACAAATGGAATTATTATCTATTATTCATGTTTCTAGGGTATTTCTCTTCATAGACCCTGAGCATTCAAGAACTTAGGGAAACAAGGTCAACTTCTAGAAAAGAAATTAAATAAGTATGTTGCCTTATGATAAAGTCTGGCTGAAATGAACTCTGAAAATACCATGGTAAAGTAGGTTTATAAAGAGGGATTCTAAAACAGGGGTTCAGTGACTTGGGACATGACCTAGGACTGCTCCTATCCTTTACTTCAGCACATCAGACCAGCGGCTGGCAACCTACAGCCCATGATCCAGACTGGATCTAGCCCACATATTACTAAGGGTGCAACAATCCCTTGATACCTCTGTTGTCTGATTTGATCCCCACTCCACATTTTGCTAATGGCTGCTGTCCCTGCTCTGTGAAGAGGGCTGCTCTCTTACTCCCCGCAGTATCCTCCTTACCACCAAATTAGCCACTCCAGAATTATTGTTTGCCATGTTTTTCGGCAGAGGCTGCATTAGGGGATCGAGATAGGGAAAGGCAGGGGGCGCTGCAGAGGTTTGGGGGCTCACTGTTAGTAAAAGGTTGCTGACCCCTGCATTAGACCATGCTGCTACATGTTGTAAGGGAAGGAAAGAGGGCATTTTGTTTTCCAAAACTGTAAACAATTTCAGCAGATCTCTGCAATGTGCAATTAACCTGCTAGAAGACTGGGAATTAACCAGACAATGCTATTCAGAGCAGCATGAAAAGAGGATGGGGATGGGAGTGATAACCAGAAAGCGTATTAAGATAGGAAGACAAAGAATTTTAGATGGACACACATATGTGCTATAGTTCCCTCCTATTAGCTGACCACCAATTAATTTCTTAAAAAGAGAAGTTTAGGATTATTAACTTATATTGATTTTAAATCAAAAGAGAAACTTGACAATAGCCATGTACAAAACACTCTCAAATAAGCATTCCATCAAAAGATCCTTTGCTTCACTGCTTAATCTCTGCAAATGTATGTACTATGAAAAGTCAGAAGGAACTCTCTACAATAAACCCACAACAACATAGTGGGAATTACTGCCAGAACAAGCCTACTAAAGTCTCTCCATGGTATTCACCCCACAGAAAATTTCACAAACTCCAAACTATTTCAATTGAGAAAGGAGTGATCCTTATCACCAAGGGCACTTACACACATGCCGGGAGCCTGCTCTGATGTGCTGGAAATCCAGTGTGTTGGAGCAGACTCAATTAATCGAGTGCACTGGAGCATGGAAACTGACACGCTCTGGCAGCCTCGTGCATCACATGCATCAGTGGCGCAGCACCTCCGTGCTGAAAAAATGGCGGTGGTGCGCTTTGAACTAAAACACATTTGATGTGTTTTAGTTCAAAGTGCACTGCTGCCATTTTCTCAGCGCGGGGATGTGCTGTGTTGCTAATACATGTGACGCATGGGCACTTTTAATTAGTGCAGCTTGCTAATTAAAAGCGCTGGGTGCCACATCAGGAGCACATGTAGAAATGCCCCAGGATACTATTTAAAACTAGCTCTCATCTAAACTATGAAGTGTCATTATTTTCTGTTCGTGAAAGAGCTAACAGACCAGAAAACTAGAACTTATTGAAGGTCTCAAAAGTACCTGTGCATCCACATCTCAAAACTTTCTGAACTACCTTCACAGGGTTCAATAATAGTTATTCTATAGAAGGAGGGTATTAAAGGAATTTCTTGTTTTTAACGGTGCCTATACACGAGCAGCAAGGCTGCTCTGATGCACTGTAATTACAGCACCTCAAAGCACACTCGATTAATTGAGTCTGCTAGAGTGTGGTAATTACCGCGCTGTTGCAGACTATAGCATCTCATGTATCAGTGCCCCCGCACTGAAAAATGGTGGCAGGGGCGCTTTAACTAAAGCTCGTTCAAAGAGCTTTAGTTCAAGCACCCCCACCACCATTTTTTAGCACAGGAACACTGATACATGAGACACTCTGGGCACTTTAATAAGAGCAGCTCTTAGAGCTGCTCTAATTAAAAGCACCCCTCCCCCCACTCCTAGAGCATGTATATAAACACCCTAAATGATTAATAAAAAAGGTATTATTTGGCCTGAGAAAGCTGAGGATTCCCAGTGCACTGGGAACATGGCCACCTGCTATGATGATGGTAAGAGATTCATTACTTCTGATAAAAACGCTTAATTGGACAAAATCACAAAATCCATTTCTCGCCAATGGTAGTTTACAGTGAATCACTTCTCAATTGCTTATCAACTAATACACATACAGAAGGCAGGGTTACAAAAATACTAATAAAGCTGATGCTATTTCGTCTTTTTTGTTGTTAGACTTCTAACAACATGCCATGCTGCTATTTTTTTTTTAAACATTCTACTGAAAATCAATAACATTTGCAGAGCATAGAAGTTGCATTCAGATGCACCCAAGATACATCGTGGTAAAAGATCACATGGATGTTAAAAGGGTTTTGATGTTTTCCTATTTAAGCTTGGTAGCAAAATTATGGGGACAAAAAAGGCAGAGTATCTTCCTGTTTTACTAGTGTTTTTTTCACACCTGAAGAACTCTGGAAGTTCCTCCTTAATATAGTGGTTTACTGTTTCATAGCCTGGTCAGTTTAAAATCTCAATTAGATATCTAATTATGTACATTTCAATACTTTTCAAAATAGACTGCAAGTGTAGGTAATTGGTGAGTGGGATATACTGTAGGAAATAATTGGAAACATTATTTTCACCCTACCACTGACACTTTCACAGAGTCTATTTGCATTTAAAAGGAAGAAAATGAGTTTGTTACCCTCCCAAAGCTGGTCAGAAGTTTTGTAATAGAACTACTGTCTGTCAAAAATCCTGATTTGTTGAAAGCAAAATGTTTTCTAGGAAGACTAGTTTCAACTCATCCTCCAATGGAACATGGGCAGTTTTTCAAACTTGCCTACTGTGCAGATTTCCATCAGAAACTAACCTGATGATGGGTCATCAGCTTGCAGGTTCAGCTCTTCAGTTGAATAACTGCCATGGTGATAGGCATGAAAGACTTGAGAACCCTTGATTAGATGGAGTTTCAGAATTTAAGCTCAGGTGAAATTTCATTTTGAGGTTTTGAAACAAAATGTTTTATTTCAAAAATATTTTTAATTGCTTTTTTCTGCAAAGTTTTCAAATCTCGTTTTTCCCAAAATAGAGTGTTTTTCCATTCCCTGCAGAATGGAAATTCCAACTTTTGACTAGCTCTAATCTTCCCAGCTCAAGGATACTCTCCAAGGTGAGATCATTACCAGTACAATTAAAAGTTGAACATGTACAAGTCCATGGGGCCAGCCACAATGCACCCAAGAGTGCTGAGGGAGTTGGACGATGTGACTGCAAAGCCACTGGCTATTATCTTTGAAAACTTGTGGCAATTGGAAGACGTCCCAGACAATCAGAAAAGGGCAAATATAGTGCCTATTGTGAAGAAATCCCTTCCCCCTCTCTCTGACCTTCACTTGGGTCAGCCCAGGTGACCCCTCTCTACCTCTGGTCCTTGTGGTTTAGGTTGGTCAATCAGGTGACCTGGACAGATACAATTCCTAAGGATTCCCGAGAGAGACCCTCAAAGCAAGGTTATGGGCTGAGCACAGTGAGGCAGGTGTCTCTGCATAGCAGCGCCCCCTACTGTACCGTCACACCTATCATTAAGAAAGGGAAGAAGGAGGAGCAGGGAACTACAGACTGGTCAGCTTCACATCAGCTTCTGGAAAAGGAGCAGGTCCTCAAGGAATCCATTTTTAAGCACTTGAAGAAGAAGGTGATTAGGAACCGTCAGCATGGGGGTCACCAAAGGCAAGGCATGCCTGACTAACCTGATTGCCTTCTATGATAAGCTGAGTGGCTCTGTGGATGTGGGGAGACCAGTGGATGTGATATAGTTTGACTTTAGCAAGGCCTTTAACATGGTCTCCTACAACATGTAGCATTTTTAACAGCTTCTAGGAACAGTTTCTCTGCAGTGTGATGTGTACTAGGACCACCACCCCTGGCATCTTTGGAGGACAGTAGCTCTTGAATTCCTCCTGGGTGAGGCAGCTGGACATGTGGTGCTGTTTGCTATTGCAGAGTGAAACGTTGGGGGTTTCCAAAGTGCCCACAAGGAGCTTTGGGTCCAGATTTCCCCAGTATAAATAAAGCTCCCATCTGTGTTACGAAGAAAACTCCCTTTTGCCTTTCTAAAGCTTTGCTGGCTACACAGAACAGGGAAACGTGGGAACACAAAATTACCCAGGCACAACGTACTAGCGATGCTAAGGCAGTTTCACAGGCAGAGCGCACCGGCCTTAATGATTTCCAGATTGTGCACGTTGCCTAATTCCATCTCGCATCACCGCCGTCCTTCTTTATCGCTCTAATTAGCTCTCTGGGCTGTCATACGAAGCAGTGACACTACTAGGGCTTTGGGCTGTCTTGACATAGGGTCACCAAGAGATTCTCCAGGTCAGTCAGCGAGTGGAAACAGCTGAACTCTTGCTGCTCGTGGTTGCCTTAGTTGGCATCTGGACATCTTGCCCATGGCTTAACAATAGTGTCTGGCATATTGCTTAATCTGTGTTGCAATATTTAATTTGCTTTAGAAACAGGCAATATTTAACTTTCTTTAGAAACTGGGTAATCTCTTTTGAGATCATATTTAACACAGTCCAATCTATGGCTGATTTCTTGTTCTTCCATGTCCCAGGAACAAACAACCCACTTCTCTTTTCCCTTTGCATGGTAAAAGTCTTTTTCATCTATGAATACAGGCCATCTAGGCTCCCTCTCCATGGCACAGGCACCACTGATGGCACCTCTCTTGGCAGAGATAGTTACTCTAATTTTTTATCTGTTCTTGTGTCAAAGTGGCTCCACTTAGCAATTGCCTGCACCCTGCAGCCGGTTGTGTGTTGCATCCCGCATCCTTTCGTGCCCTTGGAGATGTGGTGGGAGGGATGGCTTGTGCCCCATAGATGACACGTGGGATATGGGATTCAACTGCTGGAGGGAAGAAGCATCCACAGCTTTTCCCATCAGTGTCTCGTAGTTCCACTCTCTCCTCCTGTGTTTGATGCAGCTACTTCCATTTCCTGTGAAACCAACACCCAAACAGGGCTGGCCCCATTGCACTAAGTTCCATTAGTGTGGCGCGGCTGTGGTAGCGGGGGTTGGACCTGATGATCTGTTTAGGTCCCTTCCAACCCTAAGCACTATGAAACATTCTAGCAAACAAGCTAAGGAAGTCTGGGTTGAATGAATGGAATGGAAGGTAGATAGAAAACTGGCCGGATTGTTGGGCTCAGATGGTAGTAATCAATGCCTCAACATCTAGTTGGCAGCCAGTATCAAGTGGAGTGCCCCAGGGGTTGGTCCTAGGGCCAGTTTTGTTCAATATCTTCATCAATAACCTGGAAAATGGGACGGAATACACCAGTGTGTCCCAAGCGGTGTGCCATCAGGCACATCCAGGTGTGCCACAGCATTTTGGACTGGAGCCACACCCCCCGCCTGGAGCCACGACCCCCCTCCCCCCTGCTTGCTGCTGCAGGCATCCAGACAGATGGGGATGTGCGGCTCCAGCCAGCGATTCAAATGCTGTGCCACCCGCTTCCCGCTACTCGCTACCCCCTCTTCCCAGTCTGTGGCGTTCAGTTGCTTGCCAACCAAATCTCCCTCCAGCTCGGCTGGTGTGACGTGGGGTGGGGGAGGCCACGTAAGTGTTCTGCAGGGTGAAAAAGGTTGGGAAACACTGGAATACACCCTCAGCAAGTTTGCGGATGACACCAAGCTGGGGGAGAGGGGGAAACGGGAGAAGATATGATAGGCTAGAAGGTAGGGCAAGGATTCCTAGAGATCTGCACAAATTGGAAGGGTGGCCAAAATCTGGAACCAACTTCCCAGGGAAGTTGTCCTTGCCCTTACCTTGGGCAAATTCAAGAGGAGGTTGGATGATCAACTGTCTGGGGTCTTGTGAACCCAGCATTCATTCCTGCCTGTAGCAGGGGGTCAGGCTAGATGATCTGTTCAGGTCCCTCCTGACCCTAGCTACTATGAAACTATGGAAGATTGGACCAAACAAAATCTTATGAGGGTCAGTAAGGATAAGTGCAAAGTCCTGTACTTAGGAGGCAACACTGGTACAGGCTGGGGGCTGGCTGATTAAGCAGTAGCTCTGCAGAAAAGGGCCTGGGGGTTACAGTGGACAATAAGCTGAATATGAAACAACAGTGTGCCCTTGTTGAGAAAATAAAGCTAATGGTATACTGGGCTGCATTACCAGCAGATTGAGGGAAGAGATTATTCGCCTCTATTCAGCACTGGTGACATGGGTGTCTGATGCCTCTTGAGTCAGCGACCAGGGGAGGGGAGGGTGTCCCCCATCAGCCAATCCTGCTGACCAGGGGGGTTTATGTACCCCCTACGGGTCACTCCTGACTGGTGAGGACACAACTGGAGTACTGTCTAGTTCCACCCCCCCCGTACAGAAAGGATGTAGACAAATTGAGCAGAATCTAGTGGAGGCAATGAAAATGCTTAGGGTGCTGGAGAATGTAGCTTATGAGCTTATGAGGAGAGGCTGAGAGAACTGGGCTTTAGTCTGGAAAAGAGAAGCCCGAAGAGGGATTTAATACCAGCCTTCAACAACCTGAACAGTGGTTATAAACAGAATGCAGGTAGATCATTTGTTTTCAACCTTTTTTCATTTGCTGACCCTTAAAAAGTTCTCACACAGATTCACAGAAGTAGAGTTGGAAGGGACCTTGTAGATCATCGAGTCCAAACCCCTGCCCTGGGCAGGAGAGAAAACCGGGCTCAAATGACCCCAGCCAGGTAGACGTCAAGCCTCCTCTTAAAGACCCCCAGGGTAGGAGCCATCACCACTTCCCTTGGAAGCTGGTTCCAGATCCTAGCCGCCCTGACTGTGAAGTAGTGCCTTCGGATGTCTAGTCTAAACCTACTCTCTAACAATTTGTGGCCATTATTCCTTGTTACCCTGGGGGGCGCTAGGGGGAACAGGGTCTCTTCCAAACCCTGCTGGTCTCCCCTGGTGAGTTTATAGATGGCCACCAGGTCCCCCCTCAGCCTTCTCTTGTGAAGGCTGAACAGGTTAAGGTCACGTAGTCTCTCTTTGTAGGGTCAGCCCTGCTGTTCCTGGATCATGCGGGTGGCCCTCCTCTGGACCCTCTCA
>NW_005842214.1:1823229-1825054 GCF_000455745.1 Alligator sinensis
GCTATAATTACTTGGATCCTCCTTCCTCCCCTTCTTGAAAATAGGGACCACACTGGCCCTTTTCCAGTCCTCTGGGACCTGACCTGAGCACCACAAGTGCTCAAACAGCCGTGCCAGCAGTTCTGCTATGACACTAGCCAATTCCTTCAGTACTCTCAGATGCAGCTCATCCGGGCCTGCTGACTTAAACACATCCAGTCCATCCAAGTGACTCTGCACAAAATCAGCATCAACAGTTGGTAGGAGGTGTCCCTCTGATGCCCATCTAAGAACCCATTAGCAGACTTATCTTGACCCTTGTTAACGAATAGAGGCAAAATACTCATTGAATTACTCAGCCTTTTCCCCCCTGTCTGTGACTAATTGTAGGGGTCCTGTGCTGCCCTGCACCTTCCTTTTACTCCCTACATACCTAAAAAAATAGACTTTTTGTTGTCTTTAATTTGTATTGCCAGCCTCAGCTCCGTAGTTGATTTGGCCTTTCTGACTACCGCCCTGCAAGTGCGGGCCAAGTAGGTATACTCCTCCTTGGTAGCTTCCCCCTGCTGCTACTTCCTATATGCCTCCTTTTTTGCCCTTAGGCTTCCCTGGATTTCTCTGTTTAGCCAAGAAAGTTTTTTGGTCCCTTTCCCCCCTTTCTCTCACAATGGTATCGTCTCCCTCTGTGCCCGTAGGATCGCTTCCTTTAGAAATGGCCACCCTTCCTGGACTCCCATCCCGCCAATACTCCTATCCTGCAGTGCATCATTGACTAAACTGCTAAGAACACTGAAGTTAGCCTTCCTAAAGTGAAGCACTTCCACCCTACCAGTTATCTTTCCCACCCTACACCATATGGTGAATTCAGTTGATTGGTGGTCACTGTCCCCAAGGTGACCATGAATCTACAGCTTCCCTACCAGGTCCTCCTCCATAGCCAACACCAAGTCCAGTAAGGCATTCTCCCTAATGGGACCATATACCTCCTGCATTAAGAAAAAGGTCCTGTACGCAGGTTAAGAACCTATGTGAACAGTTGGATTTAGCTGACGGCTTCTCCCAGAAGATGTCAGAGTAGTTTAGGTCCCCTGTGACAACCATGTCTCTAGACCGTATGGCCTCTGAGAGCTGCCGCAAGAATTGCAAGTCTAGCTCATCCTCTTTCATAGATTCATAGATGTTAGGGTCGGAAGGGACCTCAATAGATCATCGAGTCTGACCCCCTGCATAGCCAGGAAAGATTGCTGGGTCTAGATGACTCCAGCTAGATGTATATCCAACCTCCTCTTGAAGACCCCCAGGGTAAGGGAGAGCACCACCTCCCTTGGGAGCCCATTCCAGAACTTCAACACTCTAACTGTGAAGAAGTTCTTCCTAATGTCCAGTCTAAATCTGCTCTCTGCTAGCTTGTGGACATTATTTCTTGTAACCCCCGGGGGCGCCTTGGTGAATAAAACCTCACCAATTCCCTTCTGTGCCCCCGTGATGAACTTATAGGCAGCCACAAGGTCACCTCTCAACCTTCTCTTGCGGAGGCTGAAGAGGTCCAGGTGCCCGTCTCTCCTCATAGGACTTGGTCTGCAAGCCCTTAACCATACGAGTGGCCCTTCTCTGGACCCTCTCCAGGTTATCCGCATCACTCTTGAAGTGCGGTGCCCAGAATTGCACGCAGTACTCCAACTGCGGTCTGACCAGCGCCCGATAGAGGGGAAGTATCACCTCTTTGGATCTATTTGTCATGCATCTGCTGATACATGATAAAGTGCCATTGGCTTTTCTGATGGCTTCGTCACACTGCCGACTCATGTTCATCTTGGAGTCCACTAGGACTCCAAGATCCCTTTCC
>NW_005842214.1:1827967-1830131 GCF_000455745.1 Alligator sinensis
TGAACGGTGGGACTTTGCTGTCTGTGTCTCCCAGCAGATGTCTGGGTAGTTTAGGTCCCCCATGACTACCGCCTCCTTAGCTTTTACGGTCTCTGAGAGCTGCCTCAGGAGCCCCAAATCTAGTTCTTCCCCTTGGTGTGGGGGTCTGTAGCAGACCCCTACCACCAAATCCCTTTCTCCTTGCCCCCCATGTAACCTAACCCACAATCCTTCTACTTTCTCCTCCTTCGATTCCATCTTGATACAGAGCGCAACCCCTCCCCCTTTCTTCCCCACCCTGTCCTTTCTGTACAGCCTATAACCCTCAATATGTACCGCTCAGTCGTGGGACGAATCCCACCAGGTTTCTGTTAGCCCTACTAAGTCATAGGTGTTTTCTGCAAGCAGAAGCGCTAGTTCATCCTGCTTGTTCCCCAAGCTCCTAGCATTAGTATATTGAATGGAGGTGTGGACCCCTTTGAATGGTAAGTGTGGGTACTCACATACTGTTGATTGATTATAGTCATCTTTTGCGGGCTCCTTAGACAAAGACTTCAGACCACCAGGAGTCTGCAGATGACAGGCTGAAAACCACTGAGCTAGATTGTTCTCAGTGGTAGCAGATGACAGAACAAGAAGCAATGGTCTCAAGTTAAAGCAAAGGAAGTTTAGGTTATATTAGGACAGGGGTGGACAATTATTTTGGCTGGAGGGCCATTTAATGAGTTTTGGTGTCCTCTAGAGCAGCAGTTCTGAACCGGGGTTCCATGGGCCCCCAGCCCAGTGTGGGGAGGAACTGCCTCGGTGTTGTGGGGTTGAGGTGAGTCCCAAGGAAGAAGCTGGCATGGGCCCTCCCTGCACAGCCCCACAGCCTCCATTTTGTGAGTGGTACTATGGGAAGGCAGGCAAGGCTCTGCACTGCTGCTGCTCAGATGAGTGGAGCCCCAGGGCTCCCTGCTACAGAGCCCTATCCACTGCACCCAGGGCCATGCAGGCAGGGCTGGGAAGCCAGGCAGTTGTTGTGGCACAGGTGGGCCATAGATTTTTTATAGCATGCTGGATGGGGGACCTCAGGAAAAAAAAAGGTTGAGAACCCCTGCTCTAAAAGGCCATATGGCAGTGCACCTTTGGGTGCCTGCCACTTTAAGGGCTGAAAGCAGGCATGAGCCAGGTGTCTGATTAGGGTGCCCATTTTAAGGTCTGAGTACATAAGCTGGGCCAGCAGAGTGCTACCAAGAGAGGAGGAGGAAACATCAGTCTGAGAAGCTGCACCTGGGAACATCTTGGAGGTAAGGGTGAGACTATGGGGAAGAGGAGGCCTCAGTGTCCTGGGTATGACAGAAAACTGCATCCTGCTGGGGAAGGAAGGCCTGGTGGGGCTACCCATGGTGGGGTAGCTCCCCAGAAATGCCAGGGTAGGTACCTTCCTCAGTGAAAGGTGAGTATGGGGCATCTCCTAAACCCAGCCCCATATCCCTGGTGGGTTTGAGATTGTGCAGGGGAAGCCCAGGCTCTCAGGAGTCCTGAGGCAGGGCCTAAGCTGGGATAGGGACCTGGAGCAGCACCCGGGCTCACTGAGAGGTCTGTGGCTGCAGTAGGGAGCTGAGGATGGCTCCAGAAAGAAAAGTGGCCCACTGAGGGGCTAAGAGTGAAAAGTGGCCCTGACAAGGAAGCAAAAGTACCTAAGAGAGTGACCCCAGCAGGAGGGGTCTGGGACCACAAGCTCCAGTGGGGAGTGAGGCTCACATGAGACTCCAGAGTTTGGGTCCCAGTGCCAACTAGCTGAGAAACATCTGGAAGGCATGGGACACATGTAAGGGGAGGTTGGAGCATGTTCAGAGGCCCTTGTCAACAGGGTGAGCAATGGCAGCCCCCCACCTTAGTATTAACTTCCATATTTTTATTATCAAGGAGTGGCAGACGAGTTAGGCAGGTGGTTAGCCCAGGGACAGGGGGTGGCCCACACCGAGACCCAGCCCTGAGAGACTCTGTTACAGGCCACATCTCTTTCTCTCTCTCCCTGGAACTGTAGTATGCCCCAATCCCCATCTTCTCTCTCTCTTTCTCCCCCTCCCTCCCTGGAGCTGTAGCATGCCCTGATCCTTTCTCTCTTCTCCTCCCTCCTTTCCCCCTGCCCAGAGCTGTAGCCTGCCCAGTTTCCTCTCCTTCTCCCCCATCCTGAACT
>NW_005842214.1:1830141-1839379 GCF_000455745.1 Alligator sinensis
CTCCCCATTCCCCACCCGGAGCTGTAGCAGGGCCTTATCCTCCTGCTCTCTCCCTTTCTCCCTCCCCCTCAGAGATGTAGCACATCCTGCTCCCCACATGCAAACCCCACACCCTGCCAGCCTTATCTGTAGCTTAAACCACCACCCACCCAGCACAGTGGAAGCAGCTCCAGTGGGGGGAGGGCGTGCTAGCATCACCTGTGGATGTGCCTAGCATGTTCTAAGTACAGATCAGGGCATCCTCTGTCTCAGCACTGGGCAGAAGCAGTCCCGCTCACTGGCCTGGAACCTCCCCACATGCAAACCCCACACCCTGCCAGCCTTATCTGTAGCTTAAACCACCACCCACCCAGCACAGTGGAAGCAGCTCCAGTGGGGGGAGGGCGTGCTAGCATCACCTGTGGATGTGCCTAGCATGTTCTAAGTACAGATCAGGGCATCCTCTGTCTCAGCACTGGGCAGAAGCAGTCCCGCTCACTGGCCTGGAACCACATGGCGGCCAGAACTGGAGCTGCCAGAGGGCCAAATCTCACAAGTTGGCAGCTGCTTGCCTGCAGGCTGGATACAATTAATTGGAGGTCTGAATCTGGCCTGTGGGCCATATTTTGCCCACCCTTATATTAGGAAAAACTCTCTCTAGTAGTATAATAAAGCACTGGAACAGGTTACCCAGAGAGGTTGTGGAATCTCCATCTTTGGAGGATTTCAAGACCTGGGAAGACAAAGCCTTGGCTGGGATGATATAGTTGGGGATGGGCCTACTATGAGCAGGGGTTGGACTAGATGACCTCCTGAGGTCCTTTCCAACCCACATTTTCTATGAGTCTATGAAAGATAAAGCACTCCACTCTTAAAAAAAAACAAACAACAAACCCCCCAAACAAACAAAACATTCCCAAGCAGGTTATCCTGTTGAAGTTTATGCTGATGGACTGGACCATAGCTACTATGAAAGCTACTGATCTACAATTTAACATTAACAAATTTATTAAAACATAAATCTATATTTTTAAAAAATGTCTCAAGCATCTTTAGAGGGAGCAAAAAAGACAAACACACAACTGGGAGATGCTGCATTATTAAAGCTATAAATCTATCCAGAGGGAAGAGAAATTGGTTTTTCTTTTAGTTGTAGAGAAAAAGGACTGTGAAGATGATACTCCAGTTTTCCATGAGTTTAATATATGATTTAAAAGGTTATTTGACTGAAATTAGCTTGTTTCCTAGGCTGCATCTTTGTGGGACAGGACAGGGGCCAGCAACTTTTCAAGTCATGGGCCAGGTGGCATTTTCAGTACATCAGAGGCTGGGGGGAGAGGGAGAGAAAGGTGGGGGGGGGCGCTTTTCCCCTGAACCTCCTCCAGAGCCACACAGTTGGGAGCTGCATCTGCACCACCAGTGTTTCTCCCACTCCTTGCTCCCTGGTTGTGGTGCAAGTACAGCTTCTATCCATAAGGGAGCTAAACTACAGCTAGGGATCTGGAAGCTGCTTCCACACGGCTCTCTGTCTGTCCCCCCTTCCCACAAAAACCATGGCCTTCACATAGCCCCCCTCTGGTTGGAAGTGGCACTTGTGTTGCAGCCTTGGGAAGAAAGGGAGGGGGTGGGAAGCAGCAGCAGAACTGCAGGCACAGTTTCCATCTCCCTGGCCCCAGCAGAACTGCTCACTTATCAGCCTCAGCACAGCCATGCATAGTGGTTCTGCAGACCATAAGAACCCCTGGGATAGAGAGTACTCTAAGACCCAACTCAGAAAATCCTGTAATCAATTCTATCCCTGTTCAGAAAAGCAGATATAACCCCCCACTAAATATGATCTTATGATGAATCAACTTCTTTTAATGAGATTTAAATATGGCCTTAGCCTTACATGTTCTACTAGCTATTCAACTAATTGCCTAAATGATCACCTTTGGAGTGAACCTATAGTTGGAAAGGGTTCAATTACCACTTTGATAGATGAGTTGAAAAATTTAAGCATAATTGTTACCGTAGCAAAGTTTGGGATTACCAGGGAATATACAATGGTCAGCTTCTCCAGAGTTCATTAATTATGTGGAAAGGCACTCAATTATCTGTGCGTTCAGAGTGCCTTTGTCCAATTACACCTAATTAATAAGAAATGATCGATCAATCAATCAATCTTATCTCCATGTTGTTTTTCCTGCTCAGATGAGAGAAACTGCAAAAAATGTGCTATACTTTATTCATGTTATTACTTCAATATATTAAAATCATAATCACCCCCAAGGAATTTTCATACTCTTCAGCCTTCAGCTGCAGAGAAACTAAAACCTTTTGTCTTTATTTGCCTTGGAAACAGTTTATATCACTCATTATTTAGCTCCTCTGCTAACTTTGGCTTTGCCATTAGTTTCACTTACACCCCATATCCTGGAAGCAATAGAAGTATCAGCAAGAGAGGCACCCATTTGTTTTAATTCAGGCTGGGGAGTCAGGAAAGTCTGGGTGGTAGAGAATATAAGCTAGACCACTGCAGAATGTCAAGAAGCTTCGTGAACATTGCAGTCAGCACCTTCGCAGGCTAGCCAAGCTCTATCTTGTGTGAAACCCATGGACAATGTCGTCACTGCTATGGGGTGGGGGACAAGAGATTAAAATATATTTAATAGAATCAAAGAAAAGTAGGGCTGAAAGGGATCTCAAGTGGTCATTTAGGCCAACCCCTGCTTAAGGCGGGACCATGCTTATCTAAATTATCCTATAAAAGTGTCTGTCTAACCCAGGGGCAGGCAATTATTTTGGGCAGAGGGCCACTTACTGAGTTTCAGCAAGCCATCAAGGGCCACATGACAGGCAGCCCAGGGCAGATTAATATTAATTTTCTAAATTTTTTAGGCACCTTGTGGGCCGGACAGAATGGCCTGGCGGGTTGCATCTGGCCCCCGGGCCGCATTTTGCCCACCCCTGGTCTAACCTATTCTTAAGACTACACAAACAATCCTGTTGCAGAATGACCAGTACACTATCCCAGAACCACCAAGAACACACTTATCTGCCACAGGTAAAAGGCTGTGTCAGTACTAGGAATAGGTGGCTTGTTTATATTTCTGTTCTATAAAATGAACTGACATTGATTGGGAAGTTGAATGTAGCCACCACACAGAGGTTAAATTGAGTACAAGACTGTCCACTAAGATCAGAAATACGGACTGTGCCTCCAGTGTTAAAAGCCAAATGTTGACATGCTTTTGTCAGCCTTTTTCTCCACCTTAAGTCAGTATCAGTGCATACATTGTCATCTCAGAAGGTTTCAGGGAGCTGCTCTAATTTGCCTGTAATTAAGCTTTGCTATAAAGCTTTAATTCTACAATGCATCATTTTTCTTACCAATTGTTGAGGTTACACATATTCCTTATCCCTCATCATCATCATCATTAAAAGTACCCACCCTGCCCTCTTACCTTCTCTTCCCTTTCTCCAACGAGGAGAAAGTAAACAAACAGAATTAATGAAATGTCATAATTTACTAGCTGGTGTGTAGGTTCAAAGTTTTTATCTATCACAATTCTATAGAAAAGAGAGAGAAAACACCCTATCACAATCTGATCCAGCTGGTGAGAAACATCAGTACAGACTATACTCAAAGGGAAACAAAAACACAAATTCAAAAGGCTCCACAGACCAGCAGCTGTGAACACTGAAATAAGGCATTTCAAGGAAAAGAATCTATTACCACAACTGAATCCTTTATTAGGAACTATGCAACAGATTTACAAAGGTGTTTAGACACCTAAAGATGAGGATAGGCCAAAAAATGTGAGAAGTCTACCTTTCATTGGTTTTCAATGGGACTTTCATGCTTAATTTGCTTACATGAGTGCCTAGATTCCATTACGCACCTCTCTGCATCTTTAAGTGCTTAAATATCTTTGTGCCAAATCCTGTTCTTTGTAATATTTGTATAAATCAGGAATCAATAATATGACTCCACATCTATATTAGAGTACAAGAATATTTTATCATCTGCCATTCAGACTTCCTTCCCATCACTGTCTTCATACTCATATCACAGATTCCTAATCTCAGTACATCAATGAGCAGTAGACAAGAAGCTACATTACCATTTACTATGAATCTGAAGAGGGCCTTTTTTTTTTTTTTTTAAATGGGACATTGTTTTCAAGATGGAACATGGGCAATACGAAGCAAAAAGGAATATAAGCAATTCAAGTATCAAAACCTACTATGAAATACCTACAAAATGACAAAGAATAGTAGGGTATAAGGGCATGGAAGGAACCTGAAAATCTGATAGACAGGCATCACTCCTGGGACTGAGGAAGTCCAGTGTCAATACCAGTTACATTTGTAACGGTTTCAAAAGCAAGCCTGCAGTGAGCAAGATGAAACTCTGTTTACTGGCTTCTTTCTGCTGATGAGAGCCAAGGTCTGGACATGTGCTTAGAATAACCACCCAGAATACCAAGTAAAAACTCTCAAAATCCAAATAAAAGCAGTCCTTAGGAAAAGAATTTCACTCCGGGGAAGAATGTTCCAGGGGAATTGTTGGCTTCTGACTTAACTCCCATCCCATGATGATCACTCAAAAAAGCTGAAAATATACAATAACTCTCAGAATGCCACATGACCTCAGGTTCCTTTGCTACTAGTAGCTGTAAAGCCTATCCCCACCCTTTTAAAACATGCAGTGTACTGACATGATAAAGCAAAACAAATTAAGTGCCACCGTATGTTTAAAGATAAAACATCAAGCATTGAGCATTCCCACTCCAGATGCATCACTGGAGTTCAAAGACTTTTCACTCTCCAGCATTTTTAAAGTTATTTCATTTGGATGTTTTCAGAAGTGCCTTTTTAAAACTTGTATTTTTGTATTGGAAGGATTCAAGCTAATGCTTTAGGCATTCTTTCTATTCAGTAAAGAACTACAAAAACAGAGATGCAATCAAGTACTGCTGAAGTGGTCAGTTTTAGTGATGGGCACAGCTCCCAGAAAGTGTCAATCCCAGGACCCTTGATTTAATTTTAAGTTCACACATGTACTAGCTGGCAGTGCAGTGGGATCTTCCAGCTGTATTTGTGTACACTGTACGGAAAGCTGGTGCTTCTATTAGCAGATGGCAGCTGACCATTTCCTTGTGTTGTCCAAATGGGAATTGGATACCCTCACAATGACTGAATTTGGAACGTTTTTATAGCGAGCATTTGAGAATTATTTTAAGAAATAACCACACAAGTGATGTTTAATTTCCTAGTCACTCCTCTTAGCAGCTTTCAGTCCAATTGAGCTTTGCCAACTAGCATCCTGCAAATTGCTCAGTTGGGCAGGCCAGGCCTGGAATGGGCCGTGGACCATAAAGCTGCACTCTGAGCCTTTGAAAGAGGCTTTTTTTTTTTTTTTAAATCATGCTCTCCCCTTTTCCCCTTCCTTCATTACACAGAGGACTGCAGTTGAGCGGGTCTAAGTCCATCTCTCCAGTAGAACTGTTACTCAGTTTGGCTCTCAGCATGGGCAGTAGTGCATCCTAGGGCTAAGTACAGGGGTTGAAGAAGCCTGCTGTGGAAGCGCTCTAACTTTCAAGCTTTATTTTAAGCACCCATGGTTAGGTTAGGAGGCAGCAGAACATATGTTAACCCTTGTGACATGGGGAAAGGGGGGCTTAGAGCCTGCCTGCACAGCTCAAGTGTAGCAGGGAGGAGAGGCTCTTGCACACCTCCCAACATGTCCTGTGAAGATTCACCTGGATGCTCCCCCACCTCTCACACACCCCAGGCATCCAGGACAACTGGGCCACTGAGGTTCACAGCCAAAGGAGACAATGCCCAACTCTCCATTCCCCGGGATGATGGGCAGCAGGTACTATGCACCTGGGGTCCCATGGCCATCATCCAGGGTCCGTCCCCCCCATGGGATTCTCAGACATGTTGCCTTAGCAGGGGAGGGGGGATGCAGCCTGCCCACCGCTCCAGCCTGGCAGGGCAATGTGGGAGGTGGCACTGATGCCACTCAGAGGTGTTGTAGCTGGATTCTAAGCAGTCTTTGACTCTGCATAAACCCCTTATCCTAACGCTGATTCAGCTCTGTAGCAGTATGTGCGGCCTCCCTCAGAGAGCAGCTGGCCTTCAGTAGACTTTGTTCTTGGACCTTCGCATGTTCCTAGTGCTGGACAGCTCATTTAAATGCCGCATTTAAGTGCCACAGCACCACAGACGCAAGCAGTGGCCAACCTGTCCATTCCAACCCCAACACTGATGGTACCCTTTGGTCATATTGCTGGCACCATCCATGCACATATCTTCAGCGCTCTGCAGGTGTCCTACCAACCATTCTGAATCCAGCATCTCAGGCTCCACAACCAGGCCTCCCACACAAATGAGGAGTCTGCAGACAACAGAGATGTCAAAAGACCCATGGTGAGTCCCCTGTCTGGACCCTTTCCCCCACTGGGGGACCATAAGCCGTGCAGCTACTCACAATTTGGCGCTGACCACAGCACAGTACACCAACCTCCCAGCTGGGAAAACCCAGACACCTGGGTTCCATCTCCCTGCTGTGGAAGCCAGGAGGGTTGCAAAACCCAAGCATGAGGGCCTGGAGACATAAGCCTTCTCTGGTTGTCCGGGAGGGAAGGAGGGAGTGGGAGTCTGCTAGGTGTGCGGGCCGCCTCCTGATCCCGTCCATGTCGCCATGTGTGAGTCGGGAGCAATATGTGGACCCGTCTTTGCGCACGCGGGCTGTGGCCAGCAGCCCGGGCACGCGGGGTCAGAGGAGACCGTGCGGCGGCAAGGCACACACGGGCTAGAATTAGTCACAGAGGCGTAGTGGTTGATTCAAAGATTATTTACTTACACCAAAGATGGTCGCGGTGCAGGCAGGAAAACTTGCTTGAGTTGCGGTTACAGACAGGAAAGAAGAGAGGCGGACAAGAGTTCTAAACTCGTGAACTCTAGCCCAATCCGGCTGAAGGCTCTAAACACGCGAGCCCGTCGTGTCAACCGAAGAAAGTACTCGTACAAAAGAGCTCTGAATAAACTCAAACGAAGTTTGCTAGGCTCCGTGGAACTTGTGCTCTGAGGTAGTCTGTGTCAGTTGTTCCAGCTGGCAAGGAATAAGACTCACACAAAGTTTGCTAGGCTCCGTGGGTCCTCTTTTTGCGCACAGGGAGGGATACGTCTAGGAATCTATTGGCGACGGGGAGAGGCCAGAGGCTGATTAGACCTCTGTTGCCTGCTTGAAATGCTCTGGGTCCGTAAGGATCTGCAGCGCTTAGAGACCTTCATACAGCGTGAAGTCTCCTCCTCCTGGTGTTCGTGGAGTCGGCCCCCCCCCTGGGGCGAAACCCACTCAAGTTTTTTATACGGCTAGCAAGCCAATCACTAGCCGCCACGTGTGAATAATTTAGAACTGGCCAATAATGGGGCTCAAATTAGCATACAGATGGCGGGAACTCTTTGCAACGAGCATTTCTGTGCTGCAACAAAGAAATGCACCCTGCAAAGAAAGCTACTGGTGGCGGGAATTCTTTTGCACCGGGGTTCTCTTCTGCAGCAGAAAACTCCACCGTGCAAAGAAGCTGCAATTTAGCAGGAACAATTTAGCAGTGCCGAAGCACACAAAAACAAAAATCACACCCTTTGGGTTGTGACACTAGGGAGAATTCCCATTTCCTGCTGTGCCTGACCTGCAGAAGTGCTCACTTGTACCTGTTCTGCCAAACAGCGCCTAGAGGATTGCCAGCAAAGATGCTCAGATTCGCCTGTTGGCTATACCTCTGCTGTGGGGCTCGAAAAAAGCTAAAGTCTATATCACAGACTGTTTGGATTACGGTTTGTGTCTGGTAGATCCAGGTAAACATGGTGGCCTCTCTCAGAAAAGCAACATAACCTTGAGGGAGGAGGTGGTTGGTTGACAATTCCCCAGATTTATGGCCCCATTCAATGTAACAGACTGATAAGCTTCCAACAACAGTAGGGGGAACCAAGCCTGGCACCTCAGTTTCATTCTAGGCCAGGGGCACAGGAGTTGGGGGGGGGGGGGGGGGGGGGGGCTGCGAGGCATGAAATCAGTAAGAAGCATCACTAAATCAGTATCATCTGTCTTCCATGTGAACAGTCCTTGAACCAAGAGAATGCCAAATATTTGAGTAGGTAACTACAGCATTCCCCATGAACATACCCCAATTTACCAAGGACACATTATACCATTCCCTCACCTATAAAAAATCTTATGCAGAAGGTCAGCAGTAAAGTTTCTGCAAGGGTAGCTGTCTTAAGACATTTAGCCAGCATGACATGGAGTGCCAACTTCAAAGTGCAGTGTGAAGAAATCCCCCCTCCCTCTGTCCTCCCTTGGCTCATTCCAGAGGTACCCCGCTCTCTCTCTCACTTGCTTTCTATTTGAATCAGGCTGGTTAACCACGTGACCTGGACAAATAAATTCCTGAGGAGCGAGGGGAGCTCTCTCTCCTTCTGGTGAACATTTTGAAAAGCCACAAGCAAAGTGTCTCCAGGCTGCCACCTGCATGAATTCCTATACATAAAAACTTGAAAATTAGCCAGGAGTTAGGATTTATGTCTAGGCAGATGCATTCTAATACTACTATTACATCCAAGACTGTGTCAGACTCTGATTGATTATGTTTGCTCGAAGTGTATTCCGATTTCCTTGTTCTACCCCCTCTCCCTTTCCCTGATCAATAAAGGTATTGGGTTACAGCATGCCTGGCTGTTTCAGTGTGGAGGCAAGCCTTCTTACTCCCAGCCCGGCCAGCAGATGTTCATGTTCCCTCAGTCATACCTGAGGTTATCATGAGATGCTTCGGGCTGAAAGAGGTACCCAGAAATATTACCAGTGGGCAAAGCACCCCAAAGCTTGCAGGGTCCGTGTGCCCTGAACTGCACAGAGCCCTAACAGAGACTAGTGCCTGGGTAGTGGCAGCGTTACCCCAGGCTTGTGAGTGTTCTCCAGGAAGTGGGACAGCTGGTGGTAGGCACCTTGTGGGAGACTCCCAAAGTGAGGTTTTCGGGCCTGGCACAGTGAGGTGTGTGGCTCTGGGTAGTAGCAGAAGTCTGATATGACATCCATCCATGGTTATCTTAGAGCAGGATCCACCATTTTTACAGTGCTTTATGGGCCCTGACCATCTGTTCAGTCATGTATGTAAAGCACTTGCTGCGTGTCTACTACACAATTTCTGTACCTAGCTTACAATATTATTTTAACCCTAAACAGACAGGGAGAAGACCTCTTTCC
>NW_005842214.1:1839410-1851993 GCF_000455745.1 Alligator sinensis
GAACTACAGGCCTCCTGCTGGTTAGGAAGAACTTGAATCCTTTTCTGGAAGCCAGCACCTAGGAGATGCAGGAACACCAACTAAGGGAGGGGAACCATAACAGTTGACTTGAAGCAGTGTGGCCTGATTTGAAACAGTCTGTATTACTCTTCAAACCAGCAACACTATTCCCAAGTCACAAAGAAGTTACCTGGAGCTCAGACAACTAACTAGTACTTAGTGCTTTTCATCTTGGGCATAATTCGCTAATATTTACTCACAGAACCTCCTTGTGAGATAGGGTAGTATTTTTCACAGCTTGAACAGCTGATGCAGGAAGTCAAGTTCCGTAAAGCCATAAAGTGAACCAGCACCACAAAGAGGGTTAGAACACAAATCCCTGAAACTCTCATGCACAATTAGGTAGTGCATGATTTTATCTTGTGTTCCTTTCCGAGTAACAAACATGCCATCTTTACAACATCCCATATTCTGCAAGCCCAAGAAACAAGGGACAGAGTCACCTCCATTGCAAGCATTGCTAGAGTCAAGGAAGTTATTTTTTAATTGACTGCTATGCAGGGTGTTTAGGTTTCAGCATTCTACTCAATGAATGAAAGTGACACCCCTCCCCCCCCCCCCCCCCCCCCCCCGCCATTGGGACGCACGTAGTTTCCAGGGGAGGCACACCCAGGCCTAGTGTCAGTGAAGACCTAGTCAGGGAACTTCTGAAGGGACTGGATGTACTTAACTCAGCAGGTCATGATGATCTCCACCCCACAGTGCTGAGGGAATTAGCACTGCCCCCCCCCCCCCCCCCCCCCAAAACCAAAAACCAAAACCAAACCTAGCCAACTGGAAGTTATTTTAGTTAACCCCCTGGGAAAAAATTTCCTATTGCTTCAGTAGCATATTTGAGGTCTCACTATGCATCAATCTTAACACTACTTTAAGCATAACTGTGAAACTCAAGAGAAAAGGGGCAAAACAGAGAATAGCAAGTGGAAGAGACAGCACCAACTAATATAGAAAAAGCAAGGAAAAACAGAAAATTAAATATGTACAACTCTGAAAGAAAAAGAAGATCAAGAAGTGACAGGATAAAACAGTCTGCAAATATCTCCAGGGTGTCCAGCCAGAGGAGGTAAAGTATGTTTTTCAAGGTGCTGCAGAGTGGGAAAAGTACAAAATTGCTCAAGAGAATTTAAACTAGATAGAAGGAGAACATTTTCTACAGTTACAGAAGCAAGGATTTAGAATGTTCTTTAGGGCAGCAGCGGAAGCCCCATGCTGAAAATATTCAAAAGCCAGCCAGATAAGGCACTTGTAAATATTCAGTAGGGACAATCTTACATGCTGCAGGGGCTGAAGGGACTAGATGACCAGCTGTGTCCTTAACACCTCTTATTTCTGGGATTATAGAGGTCTGAAGAACTGAAAAATCTAAATTGTGTGGAAGTACACAGATCTATGGAATATTTAATACATGAGACATAAACGGACATTAACTAGAATAGGAAAAAGAACAGATAACATTAAATTAAGTTAACATTCATGAAGGATGCTGAATTGATGGCACTAGACACTTCAGATCCTCTGTTCATTGACTGAAGGCATACAGCAAGGGCAGCAATTGTCCAACCTCCCCCCCACATACTCCCTGTCCCCTCCAGCTACAATGCCTCAGTGCTGACCTAGGTCAGGGCAAGAAGTCAGCTCACTCTTTCATTCAATCCTTTGCTTCTGGCAGCACTGCAAACAAGGGGCATAATTAATTCCAGATGACTCAAAATGTTGGCAACCAGGTTGGAACACAATGGCTAAGCAGTTACAGGACTCATCTAGGACTTTGGGTCAAGACCCTGCTCCACCACAGGACTTCCTATGCAAGATTGTGCCAGACTTGTTCTGCATCTACATTCCTCTTCTCTGAAATGTAGAATAGTACTTCCTTGCAAAGGTGTTCTGAACATTACTACTTTAAAGACTGTAATATACCCTCTCATTGCAGCATTGCCTACTTAAGACAGAAATGAGCTGTTTGGTAGCACATTCCTATATGCCATTTGACTGAACAAGTCATTGTATTGTACTCTATGCCCCAAGGTCATCAATTTAACTGTGATTATGAACTCAGTTCACTTACTTTTTATCTTCAGGTTACAGAGTAAGCATTTAAATTTAATTTCTTTTACTTAATACTGTACAGATGTCAATTAACTCTCCTTATTACTAAACTCCCACACACCCTAAAATCTGTGCATCACTCTAAATCTCTACCTACCTCTACTGCAATTCCATTTTTATCAAAGAGAACTACAAAATCCCCCCTCTTTGTAGTTCCAGGGTGATCACTGCTGATCACTTCCTTCTTTTAGAGAAGATTCACTGTCTACCTGAGAAAAACAAGAAACTCACAACAGATGCTACAAATTGAGATGAAGTTGGACTCTTAAGTAATTTACTTGAGATCTAGGCTGTCCTTCAGCCAAAAGAATTCCTGTGTTTCCTGTATGGAAGCATACTTCTATCTATAATGCCACCATTTAAAAACTGGTTTTGGCTAGCACAACTGTGGCACTTATGTACATAGGACATAGCTTTGCTAAGATTATTTCTAAAACAAGATAGTGGTTTGATTTGACATAGTTTTTAATCCATTTTTAAATATTATCCAACCATGCCAAGTGAAACCGCTTTATGAATAGCTTTTAATAGCGTTCATGAGCTTGTAATATGACAGGTTTCCTTGTTTGGTTGAACTCTGGATTAGAACATTCATGTCCCAGCTCAAGCCAAAACCACAGGAAGCGCTATAATGCCTGTGTAACAGAGGCCTGTCCCAGGGTGGCCTTAACACCGCCTGGTGGCTACTCAGCCCTTGCTTTACCCTGAACCCCTCCTTCTATTCACTTGCCTTGATGTACTTATACCTTTAGGAAAAAGGAAGCTGTCCCAGAGATTCCCAAGAGAGCTCTCATCCGCTCCTGTCCTACTCCCGGCTGTCTTCTGGTTCTGACCTTGGGCCCACCCTGGCTCCCATCTCCACACTATTTGCAGATACCTAGTCCCCGCCCTGGGCACTGCACCTTCTCTGGTCCCATCTCCATTCTATTTCTGAGTGCCTGGACCCATCCTTGTCCTTTTTCCCCCTGTCACTCAAACTCTAGCCCTGGTCCCAGGACTCTTGGGACCTCCTCCCCTTAGTCCTTTACAAACCTCCAGATGTTACCACAGGCTTTCATCTCCTAAGTATTAATCTGGAGCTGCAGCCATCCTGCCTAGGGCCAAGGCCAGACTGCCAGCCCAGCTCAGGTCTGGGTTTATATACTGCAAGCCCAGCCCCCTTCTGGGTCATGGGGCTCCCAATTGTCTTCTGCCACACCTGCCTGCCTGCCCTTAGAGTAATAAGAGCACCAAGCCTCCTGCTACAAGCTGGTAAACAGAATTGCACAGCTTGCATCTCAATGTAAAAGAGCTGCCACAGTCTAAATCAAATCTCTTGTTTTAAGGGTGCACAACACTGGATTCCATGCACTTGGGAGTCAACTTTCTTGCAGATGGACAGTACCATCAGCACTTGCTAACAAACAAAATATCCCTGGCTCCCCCAAGCCTTCACGGTTGTTTTCCTCATGTTCCTACTGAAGAGAAATCAGGTGTTGTCCAGGTTCCATTTATTTGAACATTACAATTTCATTTTGAAACAATATGCCTTCATAAGGGACTCATTCGAAGACCACAGAACAACAACAAAAAATAGAACCTATACCACAAAAATTGAGAAGGAGAGACAGGAAGCAAGTCATATAAGGCTGCTGAGGGTCTAATGTTTAAAGCACTGATAGCAAGGTAAAGCCATGAAAGTTGCAGGAACTTATACTACCAAAGAAGTTTAGTGAGGTAAAAACATTATAAATGTTTTATGAAATTAGAAACCTATTCCATAGAAAAGGTGGTCTGTAGTTGCATTTAAAATCCCTAATCATAGTCTACCTGTCTCAGATTAGTCCTTTCAAGATTTTAAGGAAGAAACAATTTATTCTGATGACAACTAAACATAGCAACAAGCCTGATGAAAGTTTGAAATGCCACGTACTACACTTCAAAGATCCAGCAAGAGAGAACCAGATTATCTTACATTAAAGAACAGTATGACATACAACTTTCCAAATAAGCATGGAAATCCTGAACTGCACAGAAGTGGCAGATACATGGGATATCTTACAAACTGAAGGACTCCTGGCCACATTTTACTGGTCAATATAGAGAAAGAAAGAGATGCCCTGCAAGTAATCATTGCTCTCAAACTTCTGCAACTGGAAGTGCAATTTTATTTTTAAAATCTTGACAATAACAATTCCAATCATTGTCCCAAATGAAGCACTGTTTGCTTCTTTTAGCTGGGCAAAATTTTCTGACAAACAGGAAATTTATCCCAAAAATGCAGTTTTAGAAGATTCAAGAGTACTTGTGAACTTGGTCGTTAGTTTTGGCTGGAACTAAGGAACATTTTAAAATATTTTGACATTTAAATGATTTTTTTAAATTTTGGAAAATATATCAAATATATCAAATATTGTTGCCACACTACCAAAGATTCCTATTTTGGAGGCAGCTGCCTTAGGGAAATGAGGATGATAAAGGAAAAAATAAGGAACAAGAGCATCAATTTGTACAGCTCTATTTTGGAGTTCTAGAGAAGAGAAGCAAGATACTGTTAGAAAAAGTGTGGTATTGGAATAGACTGCGTAGGGAAGTTGTGGACTCTCCATCATTGGAGATGTTCAAGAAGAGGTTGGACAGCCACTGGTTGGGGACAAATTAGGTGTAGAACAAACTTTGTTCTACTTAGGGCATTTCCCATATTTCTGGGCTTTTCTGGTTGTCCCCACCCTTTGCTTTCTGCTACACATGTCAAGGTGTTTTTAAGCCTTCCTCCAAAGCACTTGGTATTGGCCACAGCCAAGGCTGGAGACTTTGACTAGGATGTGCCAATGCTCCTGCTGGGACTAAAGTCAAAGGTTTCTGGCTAGAGGGTCTTGCCCCTCCCCTCAGGGTCAGACCAATTGCCATATTTGAGGATCAGGAAGGAATTTTACCCCATGGTTAGATTCATATAGGCTGTATGGGTTTTTTGCCTGTCTCTAGCAGGGGGGTGATGCCCTCTACCCCAGATCTCTTGAGCATATTGACAACATTTTATAGAAGCAAAAACGTGGCTCCCTTGCTTTACCTGTGGCAGGTTAGGGTGTTAGGTCTGTGTTGTGTCAGATAGGAACCAAGTAGTCTTAAGCAGAGTTTAGATTATGACTTGTATAGGATGGTTTGGATAGGGATCACCCTGCCCCTGGCAGGGGGTTGGACAAGGACAATCTCTGGACGTCCCTTTCAGTCCTATTTCTTTGATTCTCACTAGACTCGTCCTTCCCAAATGTATCTGATCTGCACTCCCTCCTCTTATGTTGGTCTCAGACCTAATGAAAGTATTTACAGATAACTCGATAAGGAGAGCAGTGTTCCTGAAGTAGTGGAGCCCAACCTTCTCCATGAAGGAAGTGAACTGCCAAGAAATCCTTCATGTGCAAACCCAGAAAAGATATAGCCTGTACCAGCAATGTTACATCTGTTACATCATTGGCCCATACACAATCATAAGAGATTGGGTCCATAATAAAAAGTCTTCCTAGAATAAAAACATCTGCTTAAAGATCCCTCAGGAACCCACTTTTGTTTGTTTTAGGAATTGAATTTAGTCAATCTATTTTTCCTTCAGTAAAACAGCTCTGCACCACACACTGCACCATAATTCCTGGGGAGACACTGCAGTTTAAGAGATAATGTGTCATATATCCAGCATCTGCATGGAATTTGATGGAAACTGCAGATGCAGCATGAAATGCAAAACTGAATTTACTTCTATAATGTCCACAACAGAAGACTGTCAAATGCACCAATCACAAACACATTGAGAAAGGGGGCACAAAGATGGAAAATCTAAGCAAATGTTAAGTGAAAGGTAAAAGTTGCCAAGTGTCTATATTCCCACATGCACTTACAAAAAAGGAGGGGAGGGACTGAAATTAGGTTTTAAGTAATATTCTCCTGGCTTCTTCCTAAGTGATGGTGATCTGCAAGCAACTTCACTTCAAAAAGAAAACACAACAAACAAACAAAACAAAACATTAATTTTAACGATTACTTTAAGTTTAAAGGAATACTATTAAGACTCTGGAAATCTAGACGGCCAAGGACTCCTCCAAGGACAACAGAATAGACAGTTTCGTAACAAAAACAAGCCCTCATTTTTCCTGCATAAGTAAATTCACATAGTCTACCATAAAGAGCACTGGAAATACTGTTTGCATAGGGGAGGGAATATTTATTTATTATTGTTTTTTATTAATGACTGCTTACCCATTCACTTTTGCAGTATGACCAATATGGACTGGATATTTTAATCTCTTCTCTGGGATAGGGGAATAAGATGAATATGGGTCATACAGGCATATGAGAGTTGGCTGTGAATTATTGAAACTGTCAACTGATTAATTAAATAGTCTCAAGCCACAATGACAAACCAGTCAGACACTGACTTTTAAGGACTGCCAGCCCAGGAAAGCAGAACATGTAAAAACAGCAAAATGACAGCTGGAAAATAAGAAATGGAAGAATTGGGACATGGCAATAAGAACTTAGTTAACCAGTCCCATAAGGGATGTAGATCCTGGATGACTGGTGAAAGAGGGGCAGGTTAGGTTGTTAGCAGAGATGAAAGCATAAATCTTAGCTTTTATATTTTATTAATGTTAATATATTGCAACCTAGTTGACTAATACAAGCTACCTCTTATTTGAAAAGAAGGCTGCCCTTCTAAGTGTTCCTGCAAAACAGCCCCTAGGAGGAATAAGTCTCTAATAGGCGGTTCAAGCACTTTTTGACCCAACTGAAACAGTCACAATGAGAAGTAATGCTACAGTGATTCTCAAACAGGGAACCACAGCACCCTGGGGTGCCTTGAATCTTTCAAGGGTGCTGCAGGGTGCCATACAACATTAGCACTGTTAGGTTTGCAAACATGATTGAGAAAGATAAATCCAGAGATTTCAAATAGAAGTCCATAAGTGTGGTCTTTCTGAGTGCTTTGCAACAGAATAACTGCACTATTATTGTTCCGTAGTCAAAAAGAGTGAAAGCTAAGAGCTGGCATTTTCTGAGGGCCATCTCAAATCTATCTAGGGGTGCCTTGGGTCTAAAAAGGTTGAGAACCACTGAGCTAGTGGCTCAACCTGGAAACAGTTGCTCCACAGGACTCACCCTCGTAAAGAGTGCAAGTGCAGAATTTAGCACCAAGAAGGAGTGCAATCCAAGACTGAATGAAGCTCAAGGTTAAAGCATGCCACAAAAATGAAGAAAAGTAGAAGTAACTGAGATATGTTTCTTGATAACATAAATAGGAGGAGTTCACTCTCCTTTCATAAAATTTTTTCTTCTCTCTTCCTGCAGTTTCTCTCTCCTTTTGCTGTCATGGGACCATTGATATAATACTATTAATGGTGGTTTTCTCTTGTATTGTATTTCTCACATGTGCTTTTTCAAGAAATCACTATCTTACAATATTCATAGTATATATTACTTCAAAATATAAAAGAAATGGTGTTAATGATTCTATAGAAACTTTTTTAATAATCCATAGCAAATATTGGAAGAGAGATGTGCATAATAAGGGACCAACAACATTCTATAAGTGCAACTAGAACCAAAAAGAAACCAGTACATTTGAACTTTCCCCAAGCTTTTGCTGAGGTCCTTCACAAGTGGCTGTTAATGAAAGCTGAAAGGCAAAGGAAGCGTGGCTTTGTGGTTAAAGCTCTGAACTAAATCCTTTAGAGACAGAGGTTAAATGGTTAGATCTACAGTGGGCTCCAAGATAATGGACAGGTCACATACTCTCTAAACCAAAGTTTTCCGCTCTTTGGGATAATCTACATTCGATTCTCTGTTTGCTCAGTATCTAATATAAGACCAGAGATTCCAATCGGGTATTACCATAATTTAAATAAACAAAACAGCTATGGGAAAGAATTTTTTTTGCTGTAGATTAGAAATTGCTAAGGGGGTATGGAGGTACATAAGAGATACCACATGCTGAAAGGCATGAATATGGTTTACTTGGGCAGATTGCTAAATCTACATGAAAAGAGCTCAAAAGAGAGCCCTGGAGTGACTGTAAAGCGATCTATTAAAATCTACAAAATATCTCAACATTGTTGCTAACAACAACAAATAAACACATTTGATGTTAAAATTGTAGTAAGAAAAGGAGATCGGTGTACTAAAAATATTATGAATCCTTTCTAAAAATTTTCCATACACCATCACCTTGAAAGCTTTGTTCATTTCTGGTCGCCTCATCTCAAAATACACATGGAACAAAGAATGCACTATTTAATGTATGTCTTTACAGACATTCATGTGAGAAGATGTTAAAAGTTTAAGGCTGTATTTGAGCCCATAACAAATATGATACAGGATAATAAATGGTCCTGACTATATTAAATGAAAGCTAATTTACAACCCCCACCCCTTTTTCAAATCAGCCTATAACAAAGACAACATAACAACAAAAAAAAGAAAGAAAAAAAAGTGAAGCTTTTTGTAATAAATACAACGTGTAATTAACTTGTAGAGTTCAAAAGAGGGAGTAGACATCTATATGATTAGTACCATCTGCAGTTACACTAGAAGGACAGAAAAAAGCAAGTGTATGAAGTATGAATCCTCTTACACAACCTTGGGGAATCAACAATTCCCTGTAGTTCTGAAAAACTTGTCCATAGACAAGCTGCTGCACAATTGTTTATTACGGGAGTTTTTGCATTTTCCTCTGAAGCATTGAAGCATTGCTGGAGACTGAATACTAAATAAGATGGATCAAACCAGTGTGGTACTATCTAAGCTTCCTAAGTTCTTGCAGAAAGTGAAAAACATTATGGGATAAAAATAATAAAAATCATCTAGTATTAAAACTGCCTAATACATCTTCCTTTATACCACCTGTTTTCACTTTCTTGTACATGTGCCAAACAGAACAGTCCAGGCAAAAATTACCAATGCTAGATTTTGCCTTTGAGGTCCCCTGCTCCCTTCAACCTCCAATTGGAAAATTTCAATCAAGAGAGCTTAGCTGGTTTTGAGCAGGCTATACAAACATGCATTTAATTCAGGCTAAATTGGGAGGGAGGGGGTAGAAGCTCTAGAACCCTGATTCTTTGAAGCAAAACTTAAAAATCTGGGAGAGTGATGACTTATAGCAAAGTTTTGAAAAATACACCCACATTTGGGAGAGTTATAAAATGTTGAAAAATTGGGAGTTTTTCATGCACTTGGAGACTTACCAAAGCTTTACCACTAAAAATCTCCACAGATTCCATCTGCATTTGGCATATTTGAACCCAGGTGAATGGACCTCCTACTACACTTGTAGTTCTGGACTAGAGTAGGGTAGTTAGTTGGTGGTGGGAGGGGTGAGAGATTCAAGGAAGTGGGCAAGCTGCTGGGAGGGTTAAATGGGCACTGGGAGCCCAGAGCAGGGTGGAAAAAAGATGCTCTCTGCTTCAGTTCCCCATCTGTAAAATCAGAGATAACATAACATCCCTCCTTCATTTCATAAATAATTAATATTTGTGAAGCATTCAGATATCACACAGATGAGTGCCACAGAAAAGCCTGTGAGGAAATTAATAATTCTGTCTTCAGAGTAGGAGCTGAATGGTGTACAATATATAAGATGTGAGGTCACATGTTGAACAATGAAAACAAAACAAAATACTGAATAGATGCTCATTAGGTAAGTTCTGTCCACCCTGTGTACTGAATGAGGCATGATCCAGGGGAAAAAAACATAGCATGTGATCATTTAATTAAAAACTGTATCCTAACACATGTACAAGGGGACTGGACAAAACTCTGTTTGGTATTTCCCATCTTCAGAACACTTACTTTGCAACCTTAATAGTCTGTTAATGTAATTTGTACATGTGATATTCCAAGTACCAGAAATATCAGAGGGTCCATAGATATGTATTTGAGAGTGTTCAAATTATTAGCTGGTGTGCTTACATAAATGAATGGTTATGGAAAAGGCATGAAGCATTGCAGAAAAACTGAAGCCAGACTTAGGAAATACCACAAACCAATCCTTTCTATTTCTTTCCTGTACTTTGAGGTCAGTAGGAAAATATTAGATAGGTATTTGAATACATAAAGGATAAAGAAAGCGAGAATAAGAAGTGGTTTGCATCTATAAAGACTAAATAGTACCAGGAAAAAAGCTTGACTGCTTTCCTTCCATTGAATTGTTCCATTAGTGGATGAAAAGAAGGCAGTACATGCAATATTTCTTCAAACACATGCAACCCTTGTAAGGAATAAAGTCCAAAGTGAAACTTTGTCTCCAACCTTTGGCACATCTGTCTCATGCTCAGAGACATTTTTCAATGACAACAGCAAAGACCTATTCCAACCCACCCCCCTCCAGAAAAAATAAAAAAAACAACCAACCCAAACACATGCAAGTCAGGGTGCTGCACTCAATTGGCTGACATTTAGACTTATAAATATTTCTCCCATGAGAAACCTATCTGGTTTATGTCCTATGAAAAGCTGCTGTCTCTAACAAAAAAGCAATACCCTCAGTGACAACAGACAGCTGTTTCAATAGTATTTAATTTAACTGGGAGATGAAGGAAAGTATGAAATATCTGTATTGGAGAGAGAGCTAAGATTGCAAAGCATGATGGAGGTAAAATAATTCAAGGATGTGCACTAAAAGTTTTTCCTCAGGTGAGAAAGATTATTAGGAACAAAATGGGGTCCATCAGCAGTTTATTCATCCAGTGTGTGCCCTCTTTATATTTTCCCTTCTCAGTGCCTCACTGTTCACTGTTTGTACAGCATGCTCTTTTGAACAGTCAGACAAGATGATGAAGCTCAGTTCTGAGAACCTCGGTTCTGAGCTGCAGGCCCCTGTGGTATTCCAGCTCCCAGCCGAGTCTGTCAGTTTATCTCACTGCTGGAACAGAAGAGCCTACTCTAGGCCAGTTCCTTCTCCCCAACCATCATCTCTGACATTGGAGCATCACATTTAACCTCTGTGCTCTCCCTCCCACTACTGTTAATCCTGCCCTCCAATTCATCTCAGCTGGTTGACAATGGTGGCAAAGTGAATATATACTTTATCTAAGCCCACAGGAGGCTGACAAGCAACCATCCCAGATGTCCTGGAACAGTTTCAAACTTCAAGGCTGTTCCTGAGTACTCATTAAAATGTGACTTTCATCCCAAATTAGAAAGAAATGATCTCTGATTAATTGTCTCAGGCAGCGCCCCGATCAGGGCCGGCATTCACAAACTCTGCAACTGAGCAGACCCTAAAACAGACTACTATCCATTTCCCAGCTGCTGTTAGCTCCCTGGGAGTTGCAACAGTAATAAAGTGTCAATTAAATATGTAGGTGTGAACAGTTAACTTGTGCTATCACAACCATGTTCTCAACACAGACCTCTCAGCAATTATAGTATGCTCACTCTCCATGCATACTCATACTCAGTTTCACTGAGCTTGGAGCTTAGCTTAATTGAGAGACTCCCTTTTTCTCAGGCACAAGAGATTCCACAGGAATTGCACAATAGAATCATTCTTTCCGCTTTCATTATTTCGGTTTTCTACCTACCTAAACTAAATGAAACTAAGCTCAAAATAAATACAGTTGAAATGATTCCAGCTGCATTTAACAAGGTCCAAATCTGGATTATAAAACACCTGATAACACTGGCTTGAATGGAACAAAGATATCCTCAGCCTGAACTGGAACTTGTTTCGGCTACACAGAGTCTTTCCTCAGTTATTCTCCTGTCTCTTTGCTTAATGTTCTCTGAAGACAAAGGATTTTTCCCAATAAACAGATTTCAGGTTACCGTGTAGTACAGCCCCATTGTTCTTAACAACCTGAAACTCTATAGCCTGGTATTATCATACCTTCAGCTTAGCTTCATCCAATGAGTCACTGGAGGAAAGAAGTTGGTTGGGTATTTTAAGAATGCCATGAATGCTCTGGTGTATTAATGCATTGACCCTTTACATCTGACAGTCATCAGAAATTCAAATCCTAGCCTTGCCAGGTGCACTGCAACCTCATTTTAAGAGGCAACGGAGCTAGAACTGATGGTCTCCAAAAGGTTATCCACACAAGTCACCTTTTATAAAGTTGTGACACAAATAGAGGAGCTTGAGCAGTTTGTAATGGGAGTGGGGGGAAAAAACTAGCTTAAAAAACACAAATACTGAGAGTGCTTGATGCAATCACTATGGAGGAAGGAAGAAACAATAGTATTCTGATTACAGGGTGAATCAGCTAGCTGCTGGCTTATGTACCCTGGCCAAAAACAAAAAGCATGCAAACATTAAACTATTTTAATTTTAAGTAGCTAAACCAAAGATTGAACTCATCCTTAAAAGAGCAAGCCTACATTGCATCCTGAGAGCTGTAAATTACAACTAATCTCAGAATCTAAAAGACCTAAAGCACTCCTCTGCTTCAGG
>NW_005842214.1:1852426-1853155 GCF_000455745.1 Alligator sinensis
CGCCGCCCAGGCGGGGCGCACTGGAGCGGGCACGGGCAGCCACAGGTGGGCTGCGAGCGGCTGCAGCACAGGACGCCGGCCACGAGGTGGACGAGGGGTCATGTCCCCCCCTCCCCTCAGCTTTTCCCCGGGCTCCTTCCCTGCAATGGGTCCTCCCCTGCCCTCCCCACCACCCTCCTCCCCCTTACCTGCGGTTCTGACGCAGGGCAGTCACGTGGTCCCAGGCCAGAAGCCCCTGCTGGGGCTTCTGGCTGAGGGGGTGGGGCCGGGCAGACCCTGCTGTTGTGGGAGCCTGCCGGGCTTTCCCTGGGTCCTACTGCCCTTGGTTCCTGTCATTTTTGACAGGAACCTAGGGCAGATAAATATTAATTTTCTAAACTTTTTAGGGGCCCCATGGGCCGGATAGAATGGCCTCGTGGGCCAGATCTGGCCCACTGGTCATATTTTGCCCACCCCTGCTCTAAGACATGTTTTGGGCATGTGCTTAGGGCTGCTTTTATGTGGGCTACAATGAATTTCTGGGCATTGATATATACTGAACAGGAGCAAGTAAGCAGAGCATACTTCTCAGCAGTGAACCCACGCTCAGCACAAAGATGGACAGAGGCAAAGGATTCTATCCACCAAGGATCCCACCCACTAATATTTGCTCTCACCCTTCTAGGCTGGAATGCACTTGGAGCGTTCCGATTGACTGTTTCCGTCAACTGCCCATCAAGAATGGCCGGG
>NW_005842214.1:1853340-1858514 GCF_000455745.1 Alligator sinensis
TCTGTCCCCTGTGTCCTCACCATCATGGCAGCAGGCTGCCTTCTGTCAGAATGCTTCTGCACACTCTGATTGGCTGTTTGCCAGACAGACAGACAGACCGACCTAGGCTTTTATAATATCAGACAGAAAGATACTTGATTTTCAGAGGTAACAGAGCTGCAAAGTCTGTTTCATGCATTTTGAACCCGGACTCTGGACTCCAGAAAAGCTTGCATTAGCAAACCTTTTGCACAATGCTCCAAGCAGGGACTCTTTACAAAGCAGTCCATTACCTATTTTTGACAGGCAAGAAGGCAATTTATGCAACCAAGACGCACAAACAAGCCTGCAAAGTCATTTTTGATACAAAAGAAATTAAAATGTAGAGCCTTGAAGTCCTGATTGATACGGTAAATCGAAAACAGCAGCCAACTTGGCTGACTGTGTGAGACACTGGGCTTAAACAACACTTCAAGTCAGTTTAATGAACATTTCAAGACATCACCACCACTAGCAAGCAGCAGGAGCCCTGCGAGCAATAGGGGATCTGTTAAAGCTCTATTTATATCCTACCTGTAAACTGACAACATAATCAGCATTTTCGCTTTGCATCAACTTTCACTATAAAGACAGCATTCACAGGTCCAAGGATCAAATGGGTCACTGGACATTCCATGATGCTGAAATCTTGAGACTCAAGAAGAAATATATCCCCCTGTCCCCCATATATATCATTTTGGTTATTTTTTCTTTTTAATCGGGCTTCTACAGAGGCAGAAGCAATCTTGGTTAAACATTGTTGATATACTACCACTGGTGGGCACGGCGCTTTACCAGCCAAGGAATTTATGATCCAATTTAGACAGGTAACTGGACATAAAGATACAACACGGATGAGAGTTGAGGACTGGGCATATAACAGAGATTAGAAAGAGAAAACTGCATTACGATGCTCTGCTGCATATGGCTAGATCCTGTAGCATCACAACCTGACCTGTGACTTTATAACATGGTGTGGCAATACCAAATCCCTTCAAGTTGCATTCATCAGTACAGGATGAGTCAGCTAGTTACATCAGTATTAACATATTTTCTCATATACCAAACACTTTGGAATAGAATCCTAGAAAAGTAGGGCTGGAAGGGACCTTTAGAGGTCAGCTAATTCCAATCCCTCCCACTCCCCCTAGAGGCAGGACCATCCTTATCCAAACCATCCTATATTGCCTAACTTATTATTAGTAAACCTACAGTCAACCCTGAACACAACCACAAGGTATAACACCCTAACCTGACATAAGGCATGCAGAATAATAAACACCTTGTTTTGAAAGACAGAATGAAGGAAGAAAGATTTTTCCTTGTAGTAAATAACTGAGTAAAAGAGCTAGGGAGCTGAGCCTGCTCATTGTTCTGCTCAGTGTGGATTGCTGCAGATTTCAGTGTGTCACCATTAAGTGACAGAACCCATTTTTACCATATTTCTCGCATAACACACATGGCAATTTCCTGCAGCTGGGGTTTTTGTTTTGTTTTGTTTTGTTTTGGGGGGGGGGGGGAAGAGGGAAGAAGAGATGCACTTTGTATGCGAGAAAACACAATATTATGAAATAGTTTGTTAAAGGAGAATTGCCTTTATGAAGCCTGTATTTCAAAAGATTACCTAAACAAACCATTTTGTTAGCATCAGTAAAACACTTAGTACCAAAGCTGCCAGGTTAGATAGAAATTTGCAGCATTTCAGATATCTTAAAAAAACCCACAAAAACAACCCCCCCCCCCCCCCCAATCAGCTTTTCAGCTTTCTATTTCAGCTTTGCCCAAGTCAGAAAGAGCTAGAGGTCCTAGCCTTCCCTTTGGATTGGCTACCCTTTGATTGCTATTAGACCTCTATTGTTAATGCTTGCTGCATTTGCTTTAATTCATACACAGACCTTTCTAGTGTTGTGTATTAAAAAAGAAAAAAAAAAATCAAACTTCATAAGCTTAGCAGTTGGGAACAGTCTCACTCTTCCTTTATACCAACCACCCACCTCTCCTTAAATCCCAATTTCCATCTGGTTTCCCATAACTGACTGAATACAACTCTGCTTGGTCTTGCCCTTGTCCTTTACATTGTTTGGTCCTGTAGCTACCCAATTTAGATTGAAAGCTCCAAAGGGCACAGACTTCATCTAACTAGATGTTTTGTACAGCACGGCTGCTGTTATTATTACAGTGAAGAAAAAGCAGAATTCCGTTTTCTTTTTGTATGAATCCAGGCCAATCTTGATTCTAGAAAAAAGCTGGAGAAATGGACACAATCTTCTTTTCACTCAAAAGACACACTAGATTGACAGTAGGAAAAATAGGGGATGTCAAAACATCAGCAGCTCCTATAGGTTAATTTAAGCCTTGTCCTTATGCTGCCTCCTTGCTTCACGTGGAAGGCAGGTGCCATTTCTAATGTGACACTTGGTTATCAACTGTACAACAACATGCAAAGCCTTGCGGAGCTGAGCTCTGAACACACAGACTTGCACTGGAAGAGATTAATTCCTCTGGTTTGATACTCCGATACCAAAATCATTACATGCCCTGAGAAAATAGACAAAGGTACTTCTAATGGCTAAGAAAAACAAATGCATGCATCGTCATTTTTCTACGGTCAGAAATATGCTGCTATCAAACCAGCGCTGAATTTTTATAATGATTTAGATTCTAGAATATTGTCAGACACCTTCTATGAAGGGCCCTGGTTGAGTTTCTTTCCCAAAAATTCTTGCTCACATTTGAATGTAAAGACCCCATTCCTTCTGGGTTTCTTCTGGCAGAAAAATCCTCCACAGTTGATTCAGATTTTATTAGAGGCACAAGAACAGATAATCCACATTGCCACTTTCAACTACAAACCTTTCAGATTGAAAACAATCTCAGAAGGATAAGAAATTATTTTACCCAAAAATGATAGCAAATATATTACACATATTAGACTGAAAACTTGTTATTCCCCTGATCACAAATCCCCACTCCTACTGTTTTGGTTTGAATAGCAGCAAAGTCTCCGCCAGTCCAGCAGCTCCAAAAATGGTACTGCTCTGAGATGTCCAAATTCTTTAAATGGACACAGATTGTAATACCACGAGCACAGGATTGTGGAGTCCATAGCAGGATATAGGGGCCAGGGTAGAAACCCTTCTAAACAAGGTAAATACTGACACATCAAGAAGGAATAAACATAAAGCATACCTAAGATAAACATGCCCATAAAACTTCTGGTACAGAGGACAAATGAAGTGGTAATGCCGGTCTGTAGTTTATCTGCAGCACACAAGCCTGTGCTACCTACTGAAACAGCTATTTCTGTGACTCTCTCTCATATTCACTCAAACTACTGCAGCTTAGTGTCACCGTATACCTGTGTACACACTCCCATTCAAATCACTAAATATGGTATTACATGAAGAATACATAATGCACTCTGATCAGATCTTCCACATCTGCTCTTGCAGTGGGTTGAAACACAGGAACCTAATCCATACCATTGCATACCATGGGAGTTCTAGATACTATCATTTCCTCACATTTCAAAGTTGGGGAAATGCATTGGAATTCACCTGAACTTAATGCATGCTTAAGTGGGACACATCTGCCTCAGTATCTACACGGGACTCTTAGAAACACAAAGAAAGGCTGATGAGCAAAAGCATCAAATCCCCCAAAGTGTTGGCAATAGAATACAGCAGGGCAGAAACCCATGGCAATTAGAAAAGGGCGTATATTTACTTGGCTTGGCCTACTAGAGTCCCAAACACTGACTATCCCAAAGGCAAAAAGGCTTGGCTTTCCTGCTTATGTCCATCTTCCTGAGGGTTTTCAGGAGAGCCTACATGCTAGTTCTCTGTACTCACTTCAGTCCACACTCCCAATTTCTATCTATCAGGCTTTGAGGATGAGCCTCTTTTCAAAACTATGGTAAGAGGAATGCGTCATCATGGTATTTTAATGCAAGCTATTGCAGTTAAGATGGAAATGGTAGTGTGGCTCCCTTATGAAGATCAATAATAACTCTATTTTTTGAAGAAGGGGAGAGGCAGTGTACACAAACTTTGTAAACTTTCCTTTGAAATCATAGATTCATAGATGTAGGGCCGGAAGGGAACTTGCAGATCTTCTAGTCCGACCCCCTGTCCTGGGCAGGAGAGAAAACTGGGCTCAAATGACCCCAGCTAGGTAATCGCCAAGCCTCCTCTTAAAGACCCCCAAGGTAGGAGCCAGCACCACTTCCCTTGGAAGTTGGTTCCAGATCCTGGCTTCCCTGACTGTGAAGTAGTGCCTTCTAATGTCTAGTCTAAACCTACCCTCTAAAAACTTATGGCCATTATTCCTTGTTATTCCAGGAGGCGCTCGGAGGAACAAGGTCTCTCCCAGTTTCCGCTGGTCCCCCCTAGTAAGTTTAGAGATGGCCACCAGGTCTCCCCTCAGCTCTTGCGAAGGCTGAACAGGTTAAGGTCCCGTAGCCTCTCCTCATAGGGTCTGCCCTGTTGTCCCTGGATCAAGCAAGTGGCACTCCTTTGGACCCTCTCAATCCTGTCCACATCCCTCCTGAAGTGCGGCTCCCAGAACTGGACGCAGTACTCCAGCTGCAGCCTGACCAGTGTCGCATAGAGGGGGAGGATCACCTCCTTGACCCTGCTTGTGATGCATCTGTGGATGCATGACAAGGTACAGTTAGCCCTACTGACTGTGTCCTCACATTGTCAGTCCATGTTCATCTTGGAGTCAATAATGACTCCAAGATCTCTTTCTGCTACCGTGCTTTCAAGAAGGGAGTTCCCCAGCCTATACGTATGCTGCTGGTTCCTACTGCCTAAATGCAGCACCCTGTACTTGTCATTATTGAATCCCATCCTATTTTCATTTGCCCACCCCTGTTACCTGTCCAGGTCCTGCTGTAATCTGTCCTTCCCTTTTAGCATGCCCACCTCACCCCAAATCTTGGTGTCGTCTTCGAATTTAAACAGGCTGCTCTTCACCCTGTCATCCAAGTTGATAATAAAGAAACTGAACAGTGCTGGCCCAAGGACCGAGCCCTAGGGGACCCTACTGCCCACTTCCCTCCAGGTCGAAAATGACCCGTCCACCACCACTCTCTGAGTACGACCCCGCAGCCAATTTGCAATCCATCTGACTGTGTAGGCATCAATGCCACAGTC
>NW_005842214.1:1858529-1879390 GCF_000455745.1 Alligator sinensis
GATTGTAGAAGGCAATCAGGTTGGTCTGACAGGACCTGCCCCTAACAAAACTGTGCTGGTTGACCTTGAGCATCATCCCTGCTGCTGGCCTATGACAGATATGCACCTTGATAATCTTCTCAAAGAGCTTCCCCAGGATTGAAGTAACACTGATGGGCCTACAGTTGCCTGGGTCCTCCCTCTTCCCTTTTTTAAAGATGGGGACCACATTGGCTTTCTTCCAGTCGTCTGGCACCTGGCCAGAGCACCACGAGTGCTTGTAAAGCCATGCCAGGGGCCCCGCGATAACCCCTGCCAATTCCCTCAACACCCTGGGGTGGAGAGCATTTGGACCTGGTGATTTGAACATGCTCAGCCCCTCCAGAAGTTCCCTTAGTCCTCCCCGACCCTAGGCCTGGTGGAGCTTCTCCTGAGTCTGTCCTGAATCTTGGTAGGGGAGTCCCGGTCCCTGCACAAGAAAATGGAGGCAAATAAATTGTTAAAGAGGTCTGCTTTCTCCTCTGGTGCAACCGCCAGATTACCAAGCATATCCTGCAGGGGTCCCACATTGCCCGGTGCCTTCTTCATACTCCCTATGTATTTAAAAAAGGACTTTTTGTTATTCTTGATGCTAGCCCTAGTTCCATATCTGCCTTAGCTTTCCTAACAGCCCCCCTACAGACCTGAGCGGTGGAGGTATACTCCTCTTTGGTGATAGCCCCTCCCTTCCACTGGGTGTATGCCTCCTTTTTGGCAATCAGGTATTTCCAAATGCCCTTGGTGAGCCGGGGGGCTTTTGGGCACTCTTGCCCCCTTTGCTTCTCGTTGGGATTGTCACCCCTTGGGCTCTGCGTATCATTTCCTTAAGGAACGGCCACTCATCTTGGGCACCCAGTTCCCCTACTCTTTAGGACCTCAGTGCCTCTCCCACTAATCACAACTCATTGAAGTTGGCCCTCTTGAAATCCATCTCAGAGTTCCTTGTTCATGAAGAGAGAGAAAACAAGAAGAAGTAAACCATCAGAGAGAATTAAAAACCTGCAGAGAACCTTGCCCATCTCTCCTCAATACAATTTTAAGACTTTTCAAACTGTCTACAGGTGTTCTGGCCATCTTATCTTCTTTCTCTTCCCCCAGACTTCACCACTATCTATGACGCCACTGACTCTTCCCATCCTCCTTACATCTGCTCCCCTGTCCAGCTTTATTCCCTTCAGTGGGTAGCTGAATCTCACTCTCATTTCTATGTCTTCATCTTACCTCTTACTCAGTTACACACATCTACATCCTAAAAAGACCTGAAAAGGTACCTTGGGACACTCAGTCAATTTGTGTAAAGTGGAGTCCTGAAATAACTGGGCTCTGAAAGCTGATGCATCCTAAGTGATGCTCACATATCAGAAGCCCCAGGACCTCAGGTTAATGGAATCTATTTCTACACATGCTGCGTCTTGATCACTTTTCCCCTTCATCTTCCTATTAACATGCGACAGCAAATAGAGGCCTATTGGCATTCATGAAGTCAGTCAATCTCCAAATTCTTGACTCATTTGTGTAGACTTCACCACTTTCAACAGTCAGCTCTGTAGGGAACTGAAGACCTGCACTCAATTCTATATTATTAAATACAAATATAAACGTTGCTGTTTGGTCTTAAAGTGATGATAACATGAAAACTCAGTTATCTATGTGCTGCGAAGTGATGAGTTGTTTAACAACCAGACACGCGGGACTGAGCAAAAGATACAGCAGGAGTCTTAATTCTCCATTTCCTGCCTTTTATCAGGTTAAACTCTTAGTAAACTGGTCTGTTTCCAACTGGAAAACACATCTCCCTCTTGGTATTTCTCCAGGGGTCTGATGAGAAATGCTGAAGGTTATGAAGGAAAGTTTTCTGACAGCAGGGAAGCAAAGCATTTGCTTCAGTGCCTGTCTGAGCTTGCTGTCTGAGCTTCCAGAATTCCCTAAACTTGCATTCATAATATAGTCTACCTTCCCAGTTGCTGGTTCCTGACCTGGCAACAGGACAAGGAAATAGCCTACCTCAGGCATAACGACCACACTTCAGAGAAGAAGTTGGATGAGAGTGCACTCACGTGCGGAGAAAAGCCAGCTGCAGTATGGGCAACTGAGGGGACAGACCTGGCCTGTGAAATGATGCAGGCTGGGTTGTGCTGCAAGGGGAGAGAGACATACAGAAAGCAAGATGGAGAACATCAAACACAAGTTCGTTCCTCGATGGTCTCAAGAATATAATCAGAAACATGTTTTTCCATTTTGCATTTAATTCCTTTATTAATTCTGGTAGATACAGAAGGATAAAAAGGCACAGAATACACCAAGAACCACCTTTTCCCAATATGCCTGCAGTTGGCATGCATTCCCAATTAACTTAAAATTTGACAAATGGCAGCAATCCCTATCAATCCCCAGTACTGACTGGGGAGGCTTGTTCTTAACTGGAAATAATGGTCAAGTTTATTTCAGCTAGTACATGTTAGTTAAGTTGAAGCAAAATTTTACCGTGTAATGCAAGCTAATATTTTTAGCTTGACTTCAGACATACAATTCAATCAGCAAGGACAGGTACATGACCCTTGGATGCAGATATTCTAAAGCAGGGTTGTCAAACACCCTTACTGGACACAGGCCACGGGGCTCCTCATGGGCCAGATACGGGCCCTCCTATCTCAGGATGAGTGGCAGTGGCATTAATCACTGGGGGTTCCTGAGCTGTGGGGGTTCACACAGGCGTTGCCTGCCCCTCCACTGCCAACATGAGTCTGCAGCATGGCTCTGCAGGACGGAATTTGGTGGAAGGCCCCGTCCACAAATTCCTGGCCCTTCCAGGAGCAATATGAGCCAGATAATATGGTGCTGCAGGCTGCATCTTTGACACCCCTGTTCTAAAGCATGCACAGGGACACTTAACCACTACGCCTTCTCATATAGGTGCTATGCAACTAATACAACGTTAGTATAATGAAATACTGTGCACATGCAGAGCTAAAGACAGTCTCCTCTCCAGAGAGTTCCCTCTAAGACAATAAGATACACTAGGCTGGAGAAACAGATGAAAAGAATATGTGTCATATAATTGTGGTGTTGTAGCTGTGATGACCTGGGAAATATGCCAGAAGCACAGATTCCTGGGAATATCTTTGTTGGACTGACCACATAATTGGGAGAGATAATAGATAAGCACAGTGTGCCCTTCCCAAGGTCTGGGAAAGAGCCTGGGAATCTGTACGCAGAAGTTTGTTAAGCATCTCTCCTAATTCTGCAGTTGGTCCAATGAAAGATATTACTAAAAAAATCTTGCACCCAACTCATAAAACAATATAGTGGTTAAAACAATAACCTATGAGTCAGAATACTGGATTCTCTTCCTGGCTCTGCCACCAACTGAGGCATTAGGTAAGTCACTTCATCCCTCCATCTCAGTTTTCACATGCATAAAAGTCACATCCTTATCCTAAGCATCGAGGCGCTGATTTTCGGCAGGTGCTGTGAGGATTAATTTAACGTTTGGAAAGTGTTTAGCATCTTCCTCCTGAGGATGTTTAAAGGCAGGCAAAAGATTGCATTACATTCTCTGCAGGATAACCTGCTTTTAAGGAAGTTTCAGGGTGGGGGGTTGCTCCTAGACAGGGAACTTGTACATTAAGTTTCCACCTGAAAGCAGTTCAAACACATCAAGCTAAAGGATAAGCCACCCACAGGGGAGATTTATAATAGAAAGGCAAAGCTGCAAGCATTGTATAGCAATCCTGCCGGGCGCCACTACCATCTTCAGACAAAGTCTTCTAAGAGGGATCTTAAGAGCAGAAACAATAAGTGGCATTCAAGAGGAATACCTGCAGCCACTCAAAGCTGAGCTTTCTTACTCAACCAACACATGGGAACATCCGCTTAGCTTGCAAGTGCCATTACTGATTTTGTGAGAGAAATACACAGTCCACAGTACTGCCCCAAGAGAAAAAGCACTTTCACCATAGCCAGAGTCACCTGATAGCTTTAAATACCCTGCATTAATGAATGACTTAATAAAGAGTTCTCTTTCATTAGACAGAATGGCGGCTACACCACCTTGGGGGAAAAGAGGAAAAAAAGGGCTTTCTAACATTAAAGAACTGATTTCGCCAGAACAGTCAACAGCATGAAATCTATTTACCACAGTAAATCAGTGCTCCTGTTTATTCTGCACTTTACCTCTGCTGTTCAGTTAAAAATAGCTATGATAAACCTGAGAGCACAAATCCCACCATGACTGTACTGCGTGCTCACTTCAAAGTGCTGATTTACTTCACTGGCCCAAGCCTTCTGCTTCAAATTTTTATTGCTACATTAAAGCTGTTCTTGCTAGAACACTGAGGGGTACTGTTCTTTGGTACATGAAATAGGCTGAAGAGTTTGTATTGCAAGTATTGCAAAGCCAACAAAGAGAATAACCAAATGCACTTACAAAAAAAAAGGGTTTAAACCCAGTCTACGTCTTACACTGGAGTGATGGGTAAAGACACGCTTCATGAAGCAGAAAATAAGTTCTCAAGCTCCTATCACTGGAATATGGCGATTACATCCTCATGACAGGCACCACGATCAGAACAAAGGAGTCGGGACAAAGGATGGAGCATTAGGATTTTCATTTCTATTCCTAGCTTTGTCACCAATTCATTGTGTGGCTTCAGATATGATACTTGGCTAGCTTCCTTCTAACTCAGTTTCATGATCTGTAAAATGGAGATATCAGCAAGATTTCCCTGCTTCTCCATGGCCACACAAATCAATATTTACAAAAGAGTTCACAGAAATATTAAGCATGTCTTTCTGACAAAGACTTTGCCAACCATTGTGTGTGGAAAACCATACTCCACTGTGGTAATGTAGATTATAGCCTCTGTTCCTCTCAGTGCTCTTCACACAGTACCACTTGGGCCAGGAATAACTTAAAAGGAGAAGGTTTAAAAAGCTATTAATGTTCACTTTGTTAACTGTCATACAACTAATACTATAACAGCAGTTATAATACATACAAAATTGTCTCTGAATTGTCACTGAAAAGCCTGGCCAAAGCCGATTAGAATAATTTATTTTCAGGGGGACTTAGGAAGGCAGACTTTTTCCTTCAGAGTTTGTAAACTGGGAGCTTATGAAAATGAAAAATTAATAAGGCTGACATGCATCACCACAATACTGATCTACAGAGCATGTCATTAATCCAGCCCAGAGATCCCCACTCTGATATGCCAATGCACCAAACTGGAGCATACCTTGCTACGCCAGTCGCGCTGAATATGGAAAATGTGCAAAGCAGACTTGTCAGTAAGTCCATCTCTATACCCTGGATGTCCCATCTGTGCATATCTTCAAAAACTCAGCCCAATGGGATGAGCTAAAGAGGGAATGGAATTAAAGGACATAAGGAATGGAAGACAGTTCTACCGGGGGAAGAAAAAGCAAAAAAAACAGTTAAGTAGATATTAAATTTCTCCATTTTCCTTGGCATTACTGCAAATCTTTTTGTTCTGGACAGTTTTTGTCCAAGTAACCTAGCTTCTTTGTCTATACGTTACTTATAATTCGCTACTATATTCATCCTGGATGTGTGTCTACATGTCACTTTAAAAAGATTAATAAATGATAATCCTATATAATCCTGCAGTGACAATGACATAGTCTGTTCTCATAGAAGTGACTGACATGCCAAAATTAATTCTATATCAAGGAGAAGAAAAATGGGCTCCAAGGGCCATGTTCTTGTTCAGACAACATGTACTTAGTGATGAAGCTAGTCAACATGAGAGAGAGATCCAATGGCATCTAAAGGGCCCTATCAAGTTTTTTTTTCACAAATACAAATAAAGTTCATCCCCATACAAGTAACAACAAGCATTTTGTCTCATTTGTTAGAGAAAAATACTGTTGTCATCTTTCATAGAGGACAACGGGATCTTGACAGACACGTGGGAGAGACAGGTAATAGGTAGAATTTATTTACAGTACAAAAGAAAATGACTTAATGCTGGTAAGTAAATGTTGGGCATAATTGTCCCACACAGATACCAGTATCAAGTCCATGGCTATAACATGCTGTAAATATACCAAGCTGAAGCTCTTTCATCCATTTCTATGTATAATCTCACACCATTAAGATCTGATGGCCAGTACATAAATTGCTGCAGGTCTCCAACAAATTCAATTTGTACAGCCCAGAATACTGGTAAACTCAGCACATCCCCAAAATCCCTGTTTTCAGAATAGGCAGACAGCTTTCTGCACTTCCATAACATTCCCATTCACTTTGCTACCCAAGCCTTCAAATGGACTAGTCAGGTGCACTGTACCCACTGTACACTAAATCCCAAATGCTATTCAGGAAACAAATCTCTTGTATATGTATCGGGAATGGGAAAGGAGGAAACTCCCTTAAATTACTAAGCTTTCCATGTGATAAGAGCTAGTTTCAATCTAGCTAAGATCAGGGACAGAGTCCCAGAGATGACCAGAAGAGGTAGCCATAAGCTCCCATTGGTTCCAGTGAGAGTTTTGTGGCTAAAGCTTCTGATCTGATTTAAAAAAAAAAAATCTCATCTAGGGGCTTTATTGATCTTCTCCTGGTGCTGCTGCGAAGTGATAGAGGCCATTCATTGCAGAGATGTACAAACAAGTTAGATAAGATATTGGTGGAAAATGAAGCACAGTACAGGAGGTGGCCTGTAATCTACAGAGCTGGGAGAAAAAGAGCAGAAGCCAGCCTGCATGATTCAAGTGATCTTTTCCAGTCCAATTTATTTGGGGATGTAGAAATGCATTCATCCAAGTCATTCATCTTAAACCAGGAAAAAAGAGTAAATGCTTGTTATTCAATCAGCTTCAAGACATGAATTAACGTATTCAGTCCAGTTTCTAGCACATGGGAATCAAGTCCCAGACAACCCTGTTGGGCCTTTGACTAAAAGGCCAAGACTTGAATTGGACTGGATTCTGCTCCCTTACCCTTAGAAATGGGCCATCTAACTCGGAGCACAAGAGCATTAGCAGGATTTAGTGGGGAAGCTTGTATCATCAGCAATGCACCCATTCTGTCAATGCAGCACCTTGCATGAAACGGACTTAATTTTTTTTAAAGGTATAAAAGGTAGGCACATAGGATAATTAAACTGTACATCCTTTAGTATCACAACTTAATAATGGAGGCGACGAATCAAAAAGCTGATCAGATTTTCCACAGGCACGCTAATTAATTAATAAGAAAAGGGAGGGGGAAGCCAGAAAAAGAGATGCACAAAACCAAAACAGATGGGACACTGCAGTCTGCCTATAATGCTAATTCAATCATGGTCTGATGCTCATAAGGTCTAAAAGAGAGCAAAAGAAAAGAAAGAACTAAGTAGCCTGGCACAGAATTCTCCCTAAATTCGTTTGCAAATCTAAGTACATATCCAAAACTCAAAATTGTGAGATGACAACCTGCATGCTAAATCGTGGGCACATTTTACAACCCCTGCCACAAAAAGCGGCATGCAAAACATTACTAAGCACCCCACGCTGCAGACACTTATGCTTTCTGCTCCAAGGAATTCAGAAACAGCTTTCAGAAATGACACAACAAAGGGGCAGTAAGAGAGAAGCAAAAGGAAGACTGGGAGCAACCATATACACTAACACGATCATTCAGCAAAGACCAGACAAGTAAGGAGTTTTATTTTATTAAAAGATAAATTGAGTGAATAGGTACCAGTCCAAGAGTTAACTGGCTAGTTTCTTGTAGCCACTCTGGAAGAAAGATTTTAAGACTAGATTAATTCCTAACTCTTTTTTTAATGTGACATCATGAATCTACCATATCTGCCATAGCAGATGCACTGCAATATCTGAATTCAGTACACTGTGCAACAGGAAATAGAACAAATTAAGTCATTTTGAAAGGATCTGTATGTTGTTTTCCTATTTAAAAAAGCACAGCCCTACAGAAAGTTCTCAGCTAGCTCTGCACATATTGCCTACTCTTATGCAAAATCTGTGCAGAGTATCACCTCCTCCTTTCCCTCCCTCTCTTAACATTTCACACTCCACAGAAGTCAGAATAACATTTCAACTTACAATTAAAACAAACAACTGGATTTGTTCCCCCTTTCCTTCCATGCCATAATGCATCATGAATGCATCTGATATCTGCAACAAGTGCTATAATTGAGTTTGTTGGAAAAAATAGGCCCATTTTGATTGCTTGACACAATGGTAGCTGCAACCAGAAACAGTATCAGCCAGCATGAGATCAAAGAATAATGATCATATCTGAGACTTGTTTGAGCCAAGATGATGATAGGTGGTTGAACAAATCATTGTAGACAATCTCACGTTGAGCATCACAAATGTTATGAGGTCTGCTGCTTCATGATGCATATATCAGGCAATAGACTGGAAAGACCTATAAGTCATACTGTCCATTGACTTCTAAGAGAAGAAAAGTTAAATACTTAAGATTTGAGATGTGGAACACACTTCTCAAAGGGTTAATGCAAGTAACAACAGTTAAATCTGAATTCATTTTTAAACCACTCCCATGTGATCGCTTTAATTATATCAACTACTGTACACAGTGAAGCTCAGAAGGAAACTGAGTCCACCAAATGGGCTGTAAGTGCTTGTGATGCATGTTAGTTATGAGGTTGTTTCTGTTTTGAATACATTTGCTTCAGAACGAAATAATTCTGTTCCCTATGTTAATGGCAACAAGCAAAACTCAGTCGTAACATGACTGACAGAGTTATTTTGTCTCTCTGTCCTGAAAGACCCAAAACATTTTTACTAGTTTCCCACCTCAAGCTAAATTTTATTAGTTACTCTAGCTAATTTCTATTTCAAGACTTTGTTGTATAAGATTGGGAAGTGTGAAACAACTTGATTGAAAATACTTCAGTAACTTCCCAGAATGTAACATGAAGTCTTGTGTCTGCTGTGTACCCAACATTTGATCTTTGTAACTAGGAAAACAGTGAATTACACTGAGACAACAGCAACATCGCATTTGAATTAATAGGGTTAGCTTTTTTTCCATCGGCACCTCTAAGGCTAGGGACAAAAGTTACACATAAACTGGTTTAAGTGATCAGAAACTGGTTTAAACCTGTAGCAGAACAGAAGTTCAGTGCACATAAACCAATTTCAAAATGGCTGAAACTGGTTTAAGATAAATGGTAGAATGTAGTATCAGACTTAACTGATTTAGGTCAAACCAGTTTATGAAACTTTTGTCCCCCAGCATCCCAGAATTTTGCAGCTCTGGGCTGAGCTGTCTGCTCCAGAGACCAGGGCTGGCCCCACTCCTCTGCTCCCTAGCTGGAGCAGTGAGGGCTGCCTCACTGGTCAGCTCACTGCCCTCACCCCCAGCAAACCCTGGTTGGGGTATGGGGCCAGGGAGGAGGCTTAAACTTCCCTTCCCCCCCCCCAGTATGAAGCTTCCTTGCCCTGCTTGCTTAGCCCAGCTGTGACTGTGGACTATAAACCTCAGACGCACCTGGAAGCAGGACGAGGAAGTGATGAGCAACCCTGCAGAATCCTGCTTCAGTGATTCTGGACTGCAAATCCCAGAGACCTCAGGGGCAGCAGGAAGAGGAAGTGAACACACAGCCCATGCTGGCTACATGCCAGAGAGCCATGCTCTAGCACCCCCTGGATTCTGGCTTCAGCCACTGCAGGCATGTGGCTGCATTTCCTGAATCAAAAGTGAACGTCTGCTTATTTGCTTATTGGTTCAATCTGTTCAGTTTAAACTAACCTGCGAGGACTGGATCAATTCAGCCTTTGGTTTTTTGACCATCTATACTTAGCCCATATGCCACATGGCATTGCTAACATTGCTTTAGCCTACAATGAACACAAATGTTGATTGGGTGCAATCAGTCTGTTTTACTGTTTGAGGTTTTCTTCCTCAAAACCCACTAGATACTTTCTATTTACCTAACTTACTATTTATTTGCGACTCAAATACACCCTAGTTAGGTCTACTTTATTTCTGATCTCACTTTTTCCTTAGTTGATAGTGCCTCTACAGAGAGAAGAGTTACTGGAGGTGGAGGCTAACAAAAGGAACCACTTCCCCAAAGTTACACAAGCTCCCAGAAATGGTAAACTTCATGATGGGTATGAGAAAGTCAGTCAGTCCCATTTAACTTGTATCAATTTTAAGTCAATCTAGTTAAACTAGTACATCTCCATGCACAGGCACTAATTTTATCTTAAAAGGTAATTTAGTTCAGTTTACTAATACCTAACTGACTTCAGCTAAACTAGGAGCCTGATTTAAGCCACAGTAAGAGTGTCTACATAGCCCTTTGCATAGTTTTCATTATACCTGGTTAAAAAAACAAACAAACACAGTACTAGTTAAACCCATGCAACATCTCTACACACTTGACTTCTCCATCTTCAGTTCAGTACCAGCCTGCAAATGAATGGTTCAAAATCATGTAGTCAAAAGTATTTTTTTTTCCTCATAGCATGAAGAAAAGTCCAAGAACTGTCTACAAGAATGAATGTGCTAAAATTAGCTTGATAGTGGGGAATGGTATAAGAACCCTTCTGGAAGCATACACTCTGTGTAGCTTCTGAATACTGTACCAAATAGAAACCATGTTTGGAAGCAAGAGTTAATATTTTTAATATTTCGGAGGCAGAAAACATTGTGCAGACCTAAATAGAGAGGTTCATTAGCATTACAAATGCATGCCAGAGAACAGGAACAGTACACAAGCATATTCCCTGCAGAGGTGCTGGCAATGGTAGATTCAGCTTTACCTTCTGAGAATTTTCTGAACTTAAACTGGACAGCTCAGTTACTGACTAGTTGCACCAGAAGTGAACTTATGCATATCAACTGTAAATCTATCCTTCACAAGAGCTTCACAGTTCCAGTACAGCACAATTAAGACTCGAGTTGGTTTTGAAAAAAGGCTTTGTTAGAATAATTTCTGGAGTCCAGGCTACAGGAAGAAGGAAAGAAAAAGCCGTTAGACAACTCACTTATATAATATGAAAGATACAACTTCAAGTCTCTGATGTACATGAACCAGAAAAATCTGAAGTTAAATGTTGAATTACACAGGACAAGAACAAGAACCTAGTGCTCATCTCCCAGGCCAGTATGTTATTTCTGCTTCTTCTTGCATCCCTGAAGTGGGCACACATGCACTCGCATACACACCACCAAGTATTCAACAAATTTAAAATGTTTTGTACGTTGTTTTTTCTTACTTCATTATAGAATGAGGTGAGGGGTTAGAGGGGAGGGAGTGGGGAAGTATCAAAACCTTAAAAGTTCCCACAAAATGAAATTATTATTTTCTGGCAGCTCTAAGAAGTTTTATATATAAGCTTTGCTCTTAAACCAAAACAAGACCAAAAAAAAAGAAAAAGAAAAAAGAAAGAAACAACAACTCCAGAGCTATTGTTGTTTTACTGATTGGATCTTGGTCACAAGAATAAGTATACAGAAACAAAAGACTAATTTTTTTTATTGGGGGGGGGGGGGGGGGGGGAGCGGGAAGGAATTTTTTTTTGCTATGCTCTCTGCCTCTTCAGAAAGTCTTGCACGTGCAGCACTGATATAAAATCCTGCCCTACAATGAGAGACTATCACTATCAACTTCAAGAGATTTAAGAATTCACCCTATACAGTGATTTTTTTTCTTTCCTTTTTTTTTTTTTTTTTAATATACCAGAGGCAAAAATGAGAAATAATAACTGAGAATGAAGGAGAGAGCTGGGTTTTAGACTGTGTGCATTTGCTTCAGAGTTGTTACATCCAAAGCCACATTAGAAACTAATGTTAAATTTCTACTCCTGAAGAGGTAAGGACAAGACAGGACTAAGCTCACCCTTCAGAGAACGCCCAGGTCTTTAAAAAACAAAAACCAAACAAAAAGCCCCATGATTTTAGCCATTCTAAAAAAAGTGTGTCCAAAGTGAAATGATATATCTTTAAAGAATTAAATAGTCCCAAATTGATGTTTTCTATGAGAAGTTAGAACATAAAAGTTGCAAAACTGTAAGCCCAAAACAGTTTCCAGGGTTCCAGTTTAATGTGGGTAGTCTAGAGGCTTATCCAAGTAAGCTATGGTAATCTCCCCAGGCTACCCTATTAGCTTTAGCATAGTTTAGCTGTGGCCCTACTCTACCGTCCCCCACAATCCCTAAATGTGTGTCACAAAGAGATCATATTTGGGAGAATCCTAGGCTAGATTTTTTTGGCGCCCCTTTATGCCACCCCGTCTTTCTTTCACTTTGTGGAAAGGCATGGGAGCAATGGTGAGGAGTACACCCCCAGGCATTAGCATGGGGCAGGAACCAAATGCCTGAGGTCTGGGAAGAAGTCAGCATACTATGGCAAAGATGGAAAAAGTGTTTCCTTTATGCATTTAAAGCAATAAAACACAAACATAATGAAGTCCTGTAGCATTACCTTTAATAATTTATTATGGAACTTTTCTAAGTTACTGCCCCAAAGTGTTTATAATCTAACAGCCAACTTACATCAAGGGCAAATGCTGGAGAAGTTTTAGGGACTGCAAAGGCATCTTCAGAAATATTGGTGATAATCACATGCTTTGGTTAGAAACACTTCGTTTGCTCCTATTTTGTGTCAGTACAGACACAGACAGAGCCTATAGATGTGCAGGAAGGCTGCTCGCAATGAGCTGCAATTACAGCATGTTGGAGCAGACTTGATTTAAATCTGCGCTCGGGGTGGGTGAGGGTGGTACAGGCAGTGGCGATACTGGGAGGGGTGAATATGGGGGCAGGGGGGGCCACAGCAAATTTTGAGGTGGCTGTAGCCCCTGCTCTCATCACCACGCACCCAAAGTCCAGCCCTGGCCTGGCCCCCTAGCAGGAAAGGCTGGTGCAGTCCCTGGCCCCAAGCCTGCAGCCCACCCTCTCCCCATGTACAAATCCAGGGGGCACATGCCCCCCATGCCTCCCCCAGAGGTATGTGCAGCAGCAGGGAGCCGCCCCTGCTCCCCTGCGGCTCCGTCCCATGCCCCACCCTGTCTGGGCAGCACGTGCTCTGTCCCTCCTTACCATGGGGGGCCCTCGATCTGCCTCCCCTCTTTTCCTCCCCTCCACAGACTTACCAGCAGGATTTTGATCTCCAAGCTGCCAGGCTGCATATTTGCGGATATGGCTGGTTAATAATTGGCCATCGGCATTGGCCAAAAAAAATCTTTATCAGTGCACCCCTAGTACTCTGTAGTGCATCACTGCGAAATACTGCTTTTTTAAAGCTCACAGTAAAAACACTAAATACAGGTTATATAAACAGCTTATGTGCAACTATGTAAGCTTGTTGGGGCCAAGAAGTCAACGAGTCTAAATCAGCAGTGAAAATCATGAGTTTCAGCACTAGAGAAAGAACAACTCCACCTGAAAGCAAATTTCAGCTCTAGGTTTAGGAATTGTTGGATAAAATACTGGGGAAAACTGAGATTTCTAGTTCTAGCACAATCCTTAAACTGTTCAGCTTTGAGGAAGTTATTTCTAACTATAAAATTCAAACACCCAACCTCCCTTTCCTTTCACAAATTATTAGAGTGGACTATTGTATCCTTTGTATGGCTTTGTACATTCATGGCCACATGACAACAGGTTGGGCTTGCAAAAGTGATGTTGGCCCCTGTCAAATATTCAGGAAAAATACAGACGGGGCACCACCATCCTCATTCCGACGTTTGTTTCATGAATTACCTTCATGGTAGTAACTTTAGGCATTTAGATGCAAACTGTTAATAGGAAAATCATTGCTGTATACTTTTTTCTTTCAACATGTTCCAAGAAAGAAATGGGAATGACCTAAAATATGTCTCTCTCACTTAAAATGCTCTGTTAGAAATACTACTGTAGCAGGTTTGCCTTTTGTAGCTTGGGTTGAGCGCCAGGCTTGAAATCTTGCTGTTTTGATTGGTGGAGCCCATCCACCAATCAGGAGGCAGAAAGAGGAGTTAAGTCACGCCCCCTTTCCTGAGGGGAGGGATAGAGGCGCTCCCCCACCCCGACCTGATTGAAGACTGCAACACTCAGGTCCGGAAGACTTCAAGGGCAGAGCCCAGGAGCACATAAAAGGAGCTGCGTGCCCAGCATGAAGGGACACATCCGGGAGAGAGAAGAGAGAAGGGGAGTATATACCCGAGTTACCTGAGCTACACTACTAAAGGATTTCCCTGCAAAAAGCATACTTTTCCCCCTTCCCACCTACAACTTCTACCTCTCCTCTACCTGTTATTCTTTGCAACAGAAGGTTTGCTTCATAATTTATTTTCCTTCAGATTTGTAATAGGAACATTTAGTTAGCTCCCAGTTCAGACTCTGAAGTAACCTAGTGCCCCATAAACATGTCTATAGGGGACTTCAAAGGGCAGCTGTTAAAAAGTTGGTGTTCTACACTGGTTTATGTTTGTTCAGCAATATTATCTTAGATCTCTGAAAGAAAATTAGTGATGCATCCTTCTTCTAGGCTGGTCTCCAAGGCACCTGGACTCTGGGAAGTTTCACTTTCAGATGAAAAGAAGGTGTCTTGTAATACATCTGAGATGCATGCCAATAGCCCAGGAATGTTCAACCTCTGGTGGCTTATTGCTGAAATCAAAACTGTAAGTTAACACCTAACAGATGCTAGCAAGATGAAGCCTCTCCTTGTTATATGGAATGATTGAAGGAGCCATCAAACACAACCCTCATAGAGGAAATTTCATTTAGCAGACTGCACAAATGGGGACAATATCTCCTGACTTGGAGTCATGCGGATTCGCTTTTGGAACCTGGCATCAGTATCTAGCCAGTTAATCATATTACAGAACTATTATTCTGGGTTTCCAGTTTGTCAGAAAGGAAAAGCTTTTCTTTTAGCCGCTTCTGCTATCCACATATATTATAGTTTTATATAATGAAATGGATCATTTCCTTTTGCCTTGTGCAAGGGTCATTACCCTTTATTTTTGTGCATATTCAACATAATTTTGTTTGCTTAGAAGATCATTTCTTTTCTTTTTTTAAATTGAACAAAGCTCCTCTGCTCTCCTACTCCATTTCTCTTCTTAGTTAAAAATAAAATCATGCATGTGTGTACACACACAAACATGCTTGGCACATGCATGCAAGCCTCTTAAAAGGGATAAAGGGGGCTTTAACATTAGGAGATTTTGATATAATACCTTTTAATTCTCTTCTTTTAAACTTTGTGCTGTCTTTCAAAATAGGACAACACCGCAACACAGAAGACTTATTAAGGCTACTCCCAACATTTTGAGATACATTGCAGACAATTTTCCTTTATCAATTCACTCAGAATCTCATACGTCAATGCACACAGAAAGGGATTCTCAAAAATCTTTCCCTCTGGGAACCAAGACAAAACTGAATTTTTTTTCTGGACCTCAACTTCCAAAATCCTTTGGAAACATTAATTAATATTCCCTATATATAAAGCATCTAACAAACCCATTTCATTTTGTTATAAAAGGTATCATGAATTGGCTTAAGTGAGACCGAAAGTTTTTATGCTGCCTGTATTACTTGTTATCTTTTGAACTCTGTTTTTACATGTATGACAGCAGCCATACCAGCCAAGAGTCTAAATGGCACAAATCTGGAAGTTAGTGGCCAGCTCCATATTAATAGAGTATCCTGTGATTTAGTGAGATACAGCCGTATGCAGTCACTCTGCCTGACCGTCAACAACTTAATTGGCATGAGTTTGGGAATCAAAGGCATCTTCACAGATTGATGACAAACAAAATTGAAGCCAACAGATCCTTCAGTGCTAGAAATTACCCTGACAAAGTGCATGGAGGACTGTGTGAACCCTTTTGCCAAGGTGAAGAATAAGTGTTGAAGGTGACAACACAATCTACTGAAGCAGAATTTAGGAGGTGTACATCAACACCTCTCTGCATGTTTAGTCTTTCAGAACAAGTCTCTCCACAGGAGAGATGACTATCTCATTTTGTTATTATCAGCATACATACAAGGTTAAGTAGACTTAAAATTTTCCCAATATTTTTTTTTCAGGTTTGCAAACTACCTAGTTCACAAATGATTGCCAAATTATGGACAAAGCACACAGCTCTTTGCTGCAGCTTGTACTTAAGAGTGCCATTCTTGATCAGCTAGAGAAAAGCTGCAGTCCTGCATAGCTGATTGGAGAAGCAGTGCCCTTCGAAATAAAAGCCACAAACACCCTGAGCACTTCAGTGGCCCTATGAAGCTGTTATCTGTGACCATACAATACCTGTAATTAGACTGCAAAACCTTTTCTTTTCAGTGGGCTAAGAAATCTAACCCTACTGTAATGTTAACCTACAGTCACAGCATTTCGTCAAGAAGAGTGCAAAACCACATACCACTACATGCTACATATTAGGATTATATGCCCACCCCTGAAATGCAATTACCTCTTGGTCAGAGTATGAAAGTCTTTATGTACTAAGCACAACAGTTAGAATGCCAAGTAATAAATATATGTTAAATTTTTCCCAAAAATTTTATCTGAAGAGAATGCCAGGATTGAATACTTAGGAAAAAGTATTTTAACACGAGGCTGGAACACAGATTAAGTACCAACTTGGAGGCACAGTTTCACCTACTAACCCAAAATTTCTTCAGTCAGAACCTGTGCTTTTCTTGGGGATTTCCTAAACTAGTATGACTGCTCAGCATATTAGATCCGACAAGATGTGCGCCCAAGTGTATGCGTGACATTACAATTTACTGGTTGTTAAAAAGACTATAAACAATCCAAAAAGCCGTAAAATCCAAACTATATGGTTAAAAATAATGTTAATAGCGTGCCATAAAAGCCAGAAGAAAACAAATAAGAAGTAAAACATCCATTCTGGTCTTAAAACATTGTAAATACCAAGTTACATGGGAGAAAAATTATTTCCATCTCAAAAATGTTTGCAATTTCGAATTTTTTACCTGTTCCGTACAGGGACAAAACTGAGCCTCTTCAAAGAAAGGGTAGTTAGCTGAGTTAGTGTGAAGGCAAAAGGCAGGATTAATATGCACCTTACAGACTAACTAAATCAGAGACGCAAAGACATATGCATCAGATGCTAACATCTGATGAAGTGAACTCTGGGTCACAAAAGCTTGTGAAACTCTTTTTTAGTTAATATATTAAAGATGCCCCTCTATCTTGCCTTTTTTTTTTTAAACACCTCTCAAACAGAAGTTGACACACAAAGACACATTTCTGGGGGTGGGGTAGAGTGGGATATGGGAGGCCCAGATGATTCAAACCAGATATCAGAACCTCATTTCTCCCACATCTCAGGGAATCTCTTTCAACCACTAATCTATACATTACTCTAGATTGGGTCTTTCTCAGTCTCTCTTATTGAAGCAGCTACAATTTATATAAATAACAAAATATTAATTAGAGCAAAGACTTGAACCCATGTCTCCCCCAACTCAAGTATGTACCTTGATCACTATCCATTTGGCTATAGGACTGCCTCACACATACAGACACACACATATAACACGCCCCCCACCCCCCAACTTGAAATTCGATCTAAGAAAAGTTTCTCAGCTTCAGGTTAGAAGTTTTGTCAAAGCTGGTTTGTTCTCACAAAGTTTTGGTTTTGACAGAAGTCAGCATTTTCTAATGAAAAACTGTTTTGTCAGAAAATTCTCAACCAGCTCTAGTCCCAGGTGCTGCAATACAGTGCTATACGAGGTAGTAGCAAGCAATGAATTTCCAAAAATGTATTTAATTGTAGTATTTCCTCTGAACTGTAATGCAGTGGGATAAATTAAGGACAGTGTAGCAGTCCCTTTATTTTACTTGTGGAAAACATACCTTTACAGACATTATTTTAATGTTGTTCTCAAATTTATATAATTCAATGCAGCAGAAGCACATTGTACCTTAAATCTGTGTTCTTATTAATGAATGCTGTAGAGCCTAAAGAAAAATGGGAAGAGAAGTGCTTTCAACAGAATCATTATGCATTAAAAATTAAGGAATCAAGAAGGAAGTACAGCTCAGCACCCTTGTGATAAACATATTTCTCATTTACATAGATCTGAAACACAGCATCCTGCCAGTACAGCTGGTAGCAGACTGCTACAGTGTGTGAACACCATCACTTGTCGATTTTTTAGACACCTTCTCTTCTGTGCTCAAGAAGGTAAAGAAAAAAAATGAAAGGAGGTAACTAGTGACAATTATATCAAACACAGCCAATTGAATGCCTAATAGCTTCTCAAAGGTAACTTAACCCAAAATTTCAAAACAAGGACTTTTTTCTAGAATTGGAAAAAAATCAAACTTTTTAAATAGTTCAGCATCTCTGCTTCACTCCAACTGGAACGCAGGCTTCTGAGGAGTTATGGCAAATTAGTTCATGGCTGTGTAAGTTTCTGCTTCTTTACATAGCACACTGATAATTCAAGGTAGATTCTCTAGATCCCCACCACCCAACTAAATCCCTATAGGAAGTACTCTTTTTCTTAGCAATAGTGTTATTCATGAATAAGTTTATCTGATAGTCAACCTTTATTAATACTTTTTAATTGATTTTAATTTATCAATTCAATTAACAGAAAGACCGAGTTCTCAGCAAGAAAACAGGAACAAGGAGTCAAAGGGAACACTTAAAACTGGAAATAAATCTCTCCTCAGCCAAGTGTCCAATACTTTTGCACATGTGTAATCCAGACATTAGCACTGTTTGCCATTAGGATCAACTCTTCCATGCAAATAACCAGCTTGGATACAGAGGGCACACCACAGCCTTTTTGTTGCATAATTATTAAGAAACCAGTTGAAACATTAAGTATTTTTAAGAAAATATCAAAAAAATCATTCCACCATCTGTGGCAATGGTTGGATGCTACTGTTTTCTAAGAAATTCAAATTCAGTTCCTACAATGCTGCAGCAAATAAATTATGCCTCTTATATGACTCAGTATTACAAGGTTACAGTACTACACATAGTATATTACTAAACAAAGCTCAGGACCTAATCCTTCGAGGTTACTGGCAGCCAGAGAGGTGCTAATTCCATCTTGCCATCTCAGTGGCAAGATCTCAGTGTCTTGCCATCTCAATGGCACCAAATGCCACAATGGGCACTTACACATGCAGTTAATACACAGTAATAAACTCTAGCACATATTGTACTGGAGTTTATTGTTCCTGGGTGTGCCGTTTGAATGTGTGCCCAGGACTGCAGCACACTGACCTGGGTTGAAGCAGCCCTGGCTGGAAGGGAGCCAGAGGGTCATCCTGCCAGCCCAGCCCTGGTCCAATCTAACTCAATGTGCTGCAGAGGGGTTGGCTGAGGCATGAGGGTGCTCCAGTGTAGGGCTAGCCAGGAGGCAGCTCCTGCACTGAAGCAGCCTCATGCCCCAGCCAGCCCCATCAGTGTCTACACATGAATTGCAGCACATTAAGTAGCACCTCCATAGTTTAGTACTTGTGTTGACAAGTGCTATCCTACAGCAGTGTTTATTAGTTTACTGAGGCCTAATAGGACCACAAGTGCAGACACTGAGATGTTTACTGTGGAGCTAATTAGGCAACTGCAGTAAACGTCTCATGTAGACGTGCCCACTGTTAACTTGTCTAGGGCAGGAGAGGTGCACAGGATTTTAAGTCATACAAGTACACAGTCCCTTCAGAAGTCAGTGCAGCATATTACACAGCATATTGAAAATCAGCAAAACATGCTCCAAGTAGTGAAGAAAGAGGAATATAAATGGCAAGACTTGCATAGGGACCATCCTTGTGACCGGGGATGTTTCTAAATGCTTGCTGATTGACTGAAGTTCAACAGGATGCTTTACAGAACACGGGGCATAAAATTATAGGGTGATCAATCTTGTGACTAAAGCCAAAGCTAGCTACACTCAGTTGAAAAAATGGATTTGCAGATGATGTGAATATTTGTGGGTTACCTTGAAAGTTTTCCAGTAGCCAAATGAATCCTGAAGATTTTAAGCTTGCTCTCATAAGTTTGGCAGTCACTGCTTGTGTAAAGTTAAGGTACGTGCAGAGAGGCAATGCTGGCAGTGCCACAAGTTTCCACTTCTCACTGCTACTGTATCCTATTGAGCAAACCCTCCATTTCCCTTCTCATTCTACATTTTTTAGAGGCAAATCCTAAAGCTAGGGAAAGCCCCTCTACAAGCTTCAGCTTATAAGATTCTTTTCCCCAAACCAAGAAGCAGTTTTAGAACAGTATGTGATTTTTGGCTATAGTATTAACAGTTATCCCAACCATATTAATGCTTTAAGTATTTAACAAAACACTAAAAAGAGAAAATGAGCATTGCAATACTAAAACAAACCAGAATAGTCTTTTCCAGTGCTTAGTGCCAGACTTCTCAGAGGAAGTCTCAAAAAACAGTTTATTGGAAAATGATGGTCTAACCCAGCCTAGAAAGGCTTCTTTCTTGCTTTAGACAGAAGCTTGGTTTGTGACATATTTTTATCTGATACAATGAAATTCCTGGATTCAATACTATCAAGTGGCAGCTAGTTCCAAAGGCTAATTGTGCATCCTTGCATTTAATGGCCCCTTGTCCCTGTATTTTGTCATGACTGTTCCTGTCCTTGCCATTAACTTACTGCATGTCCTTGAGGACTTCCTCTCTCTACCTCTATTTACCCATCTGTGAAAAAATTCTTACCCCAGAAGTGTTTTGAGATTCTCACATTTATTAATGCCCGTCAAGAACTTCATGATCCTTGGATGAAAGCATGATGTAAGTGCCAAGTATCAATATTAAAATTACCACAGCATGCTGAATTCTTAGACTTATAAAATCAAGTATTCCTGTGATCCATTTAGTCCTTACACAGCCGCTCCTGCTGA
>NW_005842214.1:1879948-1919438 GCF_000455745.1 Alligator sinensis
TATCACCAAGTGCCAGCAGTGCCCATTCAACCAGTCCTTGAGTGAATATTGAAGGATGCGCAGCTGCTGTGACAACAGATAAGACTGGAGCTTAAAGTAACTCACTCAAAAGGATGTCATGTGCTATTCCCCTCCTTCTCATAAGCATACAATGTTGCAATGGCAAAGGCCAGGAAACTATGCATTTTTATGATCTACCACACATCCAGCCACAGGTCCTACCATATCACAAGCACCAAACACTGACTTCATGGAAGGCTTTCATCTTCAATCCACCAATTTTTTTTTTTTTAATTTTCTCATTTTGTCATACAGATGGAAATAGGAAAACAAACTGTTTATCCCGAGATGTAGTGTGGGGACTAAAAAAAGTTTGAGAAGTCTGTCTCAATTAAACTAAGTTCTCAAAAGTAATGATTGAACTTTAACACAATTATTAATGTGAGAATACAATACATACATAAGAAACAACACACTGTAAGATTACACACAAACATATATCAGGGCCATGATTATTATGGTTATAAGTGATGAAGTGCTCATGAACTTAAAAAGACAGAAACGGTTACAAATGATAAACAGGTTCAAAACCTGAAAGAAAGTTACAAATCTGAAAGGTAAAGTTCTCTCAGTACTTAACTTACTATATTCTAAAATATAAGAATCACTAACAGGTGACCAAACTTTACCCATGATTTTTTTCCCTTAACAATGATGTTTGGTTAATAACTCAGGCTATCTTGGCCTAGGCTATATTTTATTTATTCCTATAAGGCATTCTAAATTTACAATTTGTACACATTGTTCCATTAACTGGCATTTCACAGCCTGAATGCTAATCCTCTGACCACTAACTGCATTAACTACAAGAACATCATTTCCTGGGTTCAAATGAAAATGACCAAGGAACTTTTCCTGACTTTTGTCACTCCAGCACTGGATTCTCCAGAGAGATGCTAATGGCAGGTGATATCCCTTGCAGCAAGACCGTTTTAGGTCCACACACCATAACCTTCCCCATTCACTCAAGGATTGGATGAATCAGCCCCCTAATTCTATTGGGGCTCTCAGGGAAATACATTTCATACCATGAGAAATACATGAACTAAAGTTTCTGGTTTGAATGCCAGAGCTTAAGCTAAACATTTTAGGAAAGGCAGAGGAAGAAACCTTCTGTTTTCATCCCACAGATAAAATTATGTTCAAGGCCACCACAGAGTCCTGACCCCTCTTTACACACAAAACTACTTCATTCTTTCCTACTAATTGTTCCTTGAGATTCAACAAGAGGTCTATGGAGCTAGAGAAAAAAAAACTGATGGGACACCAACAAATGAGGCATGAGTCATTATCATATGCTATCACTCAGACACGCAAATGTGAACACTGCCACAATCCTAGACATTAAATGTGCGGGTGACGCTGACTCACAGGATGCTGGAGTTAACCATTGATGTAGTCATCATACCCTCTACACTCAGAGCTTCAAGTGTACTCTGCAATAATGAAAGATTCTGCTGAATTTGTTAAGAGCATGAAGTGAAACACCAAGTCCTCACATCAATTCAGCCTATGTCTACAGCTAAAGAAAAGTGACAAGACCTATCAAGCTTTAAATGCCATCAGTGAGAATCCTACAGTTTAAAGTTTATTGTACCTTTTGTCTTTCAAACCCCAGTGATAAAAAAGAAACACTACAGAGATAGGGAGAAGGTAGGAATCCTCTGCCAGAGCCCCCCAGAAAGCAACAGAATGCCTGCCCCCTCTTAAATATTTCTCCCCCATGAAATGAAGTACAGAAAGATACCAAGGCCCTTAATAGGTCAAACGGTAACAGAAAGGAAGAAGGGGAGGAAACAGGAGGAAACAAACAAAAAGCAGGCAGGCTGAGATGACCATCTCTGTTGACCATAGCATGTGAACAACTTTCAAAACAGCTATTATATCAAGCAAAGTAAATGAAAACTGATTTCTTGGTGTAGTGGGAGAAAAGGAACAAAGTGGGGGAACTGTGGTTCTTTTGAAGTCAATGGGAGTTTTATCGGTTTCAACGGACACTGTATTTAAACCCAGAAACAGGAGAAACTAAAAGTGAATCTTACATTATCAATATGTCAACATAATTTCTTTAAACTGCAGAAACCAATTTTGTCTGAGAAAAAAAAAAAGACTCATGCTTTTTGCTCTGTCACAACTCATTAAAGACCGAAATCTTTCACGGACCTATTAAACAACTTTGTTTTTAAAAGAGAGTTTAAATGACTAAAATTCAGAAACAACAAACAAACAAACAAACCCCACTGTGACCATTTAATAATGACCTATTTAGTGGAAGCAAAGATATCACATTCCAACTACAAAACGTAATTTTATTCTGAGTTCATTAAATTCCACATTAGCAACAAGAAGGGTGGCTAAAAGGACCTGATTCAACATCTTTAGAGAAAGTGAAATAGAACTAAAATTCAGAGGATTAGGTCCCAGCTACAAGTTCTGTAGAACAAGCAGCATTGCTGTACTTTATACATTATGCAACAGTTAAAATTTCACACACCATATATATTTAGGAAAGGGAGCATGTATTTCTCATTATTTGGAAAATGCCTAGAAAGTTTTGAGAGTAACTGGGAGAAAGGGGAGTGTTTTTTTAAGTTTAAACCAGCAGAAGAGGTAGAGGAACCTGTCAGAGCCCCTACGTCTCAGAAGGTAATGATCAAAAATAAAAGATGAGCAATTTGATGTGCTAATGAAAGCTAGTATTATGAATGAGAACAATGGTGATCTAAGGGAACAACCCAGTTTGATTATACACAACATCGCTACTTCCAAAACAATCAGTTTATTGCTTTATTTTCAACATATTCAGTGATGCACTCCTCCTTCCCTCCTCTCCCAAAAAGACTCAGATTTTGCTTGCTTTATTCAGCAGCTTAGACAAGAAGCATATAGTAAAGCAAATTAAAAACTACAGATTGCATAAATTGTTACAAACCAATGGCCCCAAACTTTACTGCAACATCTGTGATGGATAAAATATCATTTTCTTCCTCCTTATTAGAACAGATGGATGAAAAAAAATGTACCAGATATATTTCCTATTATTTCTTCATGGATCTGCCTACTCTCCTTAAACTGCATGGGTCATAGCCTCCCTGTGGTGATGCCTTTACAGCCCATGTAAAATTAAAAGCAGGAAGCCTAATGGGTCTTGTTAAAGATTAAACAGGCACAGTGATACCTAGTTCAAATTAAACTTAACACCTCAGGTTCCTCATGTCAATTTTCTCAAATACAGGGAAAAAGGTAATTGTCAATTAATGAGACCATCAACTTGGGGTTGGTGCAAATCAATAACATGGAACAATATGGAGCTATATAATCTCCATCAGCATTCTATAATGGAAAGGCTTTCAGACAAATATACAGGGTAATTGCCTGCTCCCTTGTGGTCTGTCCTCTAAGCTATACAATAGTCCAATTAAAACGTAACATCAGCAGCAGCACAATTATTTGGTCTCTATATGCAGTAAGCAGTGTTTGTTTAATCAAAAGTTGTAAATACTGAAGTGGGTTGCATGGAATAGTAAAATATGGATTGATGTCATGGGATCAGCTTGGGGTCAGACACAATAGTCAGATTCATCTTGATAATGGAATAGCTTCCAATCCTTCATATTTTATACTTACTTCTGCATACTGACCACAGAATTACTATGTTCTCTTTGAACTCAGCATGGAAAACCAGGCTGCTCACTATTTAACAACCTCTCTCACATTCTTGACTGTAGTCCCCTCAATATACTTTAGTATCATTTACAGAGTGTACTCCTAGCTTAATCTGCATATTATACTTAAGCATTAGAAGTTAAAAATTTAAACGTAGGCCTGCAAGAGTCATATCATTATGTCAGCATGTGTCCTGTTCTTAAAGATGGACTGGGAAGGCTAGAGGTATATGTTAATGAGCTTATGTTCAAAGAAGGAATGCTCTCATAGTAACTGCATTTGCCCTTCAAGCAGCCCAAGGAAGGTAGCGAACAAAGTACTGACAAAAGGAGAGAAAGGATTAACTTGGGATGCAGAATGTAATGCTGTTTTCCAAAATGGTCTTACCGAATTAGAGGTCTTCAAAGCACTCCAGGACCACGTGACATGGGCAATACAAGAACCTGATTAGAAGTCAAACAGCAGTGTACAGAGCACTTTTCAGCTTTGCCTCTGGAGACTCTGCTCCTCACTTAAAATGATAAATGAAAATGGGTCACCCTGTTCCACATTTTCATATCAATACTCAACCCACTTGGTAGGCTTAGGTAAGGGACTTTTTGGACATTGAAAGATTTTTTCTGTTGTTGTTGTCATCATCATAGTTTTTCTTCTTTTAACATGAGACCCAAAGAGCATTTTGTCCCTCACTGACTGCTGACAACATGCTAACAATCCATCTACAACTTGTAACAAAGATTAGACCTTTTCTAATTCCCTATGTCAGGGGTTTTCAACCTTTTTGGGTCACTGTACCCCTGGCAGCATCAAGAAATCAGGAGTCCCCCGGTGGCCAGACAAGCAGCGGGAGGGAGGGGGATCACTGCCAAGTATCCCCTGAGGCCATCAGAAGTACCCCCAGGGGTACCCCTGGTTGAAAACCTCTGCACTACGTGGTTGCCTTTAGGACTAGATAACATGCCCTCCCTTTATTTTAGATTCTTTGTACTTTGAGGCTTCCTTGAATGTACTCTTTACCTGGAAATCCATCAAAAGATCCATAAAATAATTGAACAACAAGATTAAGTCAATTCAGTTTTAGATTTCATAACTTTGTAATAACCAGGGATCCGGGTTTTCCATTTGCAATGGAAAAACATGGTAAAACCCAGACTCTCTCCTTTTTTAAGGAAAACAAACCTGGATTTTCTCTTTTTAAGGAGAAAAACATAGGAAATGACAGGTTTCCTCTTTCCAGCTGGCACGGTTCCAGTCTCCAAGTGGCTGGGGGGAGCAGGAGGAGGGCGATCAGGCAGGGGGCACCACGTGCATCTTGCTTGCACACATGCACATGGCAGCTATGCAGCATTAGAGCAGCTCCCATAGCTCCCTGCAGGTAAGTTGGAGGGGGGGGCCTCAGGCCCCCTTAGTTGGGCAGGGCTGGGGCCATTACCCAGCCAGGGGGGTGCATGGGGCTTGGGGCTGGAGTGCATGGCTACAGGGCCCAGGTTGGGAGCAGGACAGGGCCAAGAGGGGTTCATCTGGAGAGTGGCAGGGGGGGTGCTCCCCACCACTGAGCACACTCCTAGGAGTTGCATGGGGGCACATTACCCCAGATTTGTGTGCAGGGAGGGGGTGGATGTGGGCTGGCCACTGCAGGCTTGGGGCTCCTTGCCCTGCTGCCCTCCCCATAGGGGCCTTTGCAGCACAGTGGACAGGATCCAGCACAGCAAGGCTCAGTGCCATTGCCAGGAGCCCTGCACCACCATGGCGAGGCACCCCTGCCCACCTGGCAGCAACGGCAGTGGCAGCACAGAGTTGTGCCCCTGACTGCTGCCAGGCAAGCAGGGGGTACCTTGCCATGGCAACATGGAGCTTCCAGTGGCAGCACTGAGCCTCCCCACCCAAGCTCTGTCCTCCCACACCAGGTCCCGAGGCCACCTGGGGGGGAAGGCAGCAGGGCAGGGAGCCACCAGCCTGCATCTAACCCCCCTCCCTGACTTTACTTCAGCCATGCCAGCTGCAGGGGAAGGAGAAAGAGCCAGGCTCTACTCTCCACTTCAGCTGCTGCATCCCATGAGCGGCAGCTGGGGCTGAGGTGCTACTGGCAGGGAGCTGTGAACCCAATTCCCTGGCCCTGCAGCCCTGGCACCTGGGGGCACCCTCCAGCAGGGCTGGGGGGGAGATGAGGGGCTGTGGGTTGGGAGTGAGGGGTACCAGCAAGGCCAGGGGTCTGTGGGTGGGAAGTAAGGGGCAATGGCATGGGCAAGGCACCAGCATATCAGGGCTACTCAGCACCACAAAAGCAGTTGTGGGGGGGAGATGGGGGGAGCGACTGGAGCTGGACCCATGTCTTGATGAGCAAAGTGGGTAGGGGGAGCTCTGATTTTCCATAAAATCTGAAATCAAACACCAAAATGTATAAGTATTTAGAATTTATTTTATTATAATGATTGAGGCACTGGTAGACTTCCAAACTGCTTTAAAATTGTAAATGTGTCAATAAAACATTGTGTTCAATTCATACCTATAGATACAGATATATATCTATATTTATGTCTCTCTAGATAGATCGATATATATCTATATAGACAAATATCGATCTATCTATCTATCTAGAGAGAGACAGACAGACAGACAGTGAGCACGGTTTTATTTAATCATGGGAAAACTTGGATTTGGGGATTTTTAATCAGATAATTTGTGATTTTTTTTTTTTTTTAAATCAGAGAATGTGTGTTTTTTAAACAAAGAAAACCAGGATCCCTGGTAATAACAACTATAAACAGTAATAGAAAACAGCCACCCCTTTTGACAAAGGATTTAAGGGCCCTCTATGGCAATTCTCACTTTACTCTGCCTTTGTAAAAGAATGAATGTGAAAGGCAGATAATTTTCTTTAGGGGGTGGGGAGGAGGGGTGGGAATAAAAAGAGTACCATGCCCCAACAGCCTGTTAGTTATATGTGTTATTACTTATATCAGATCTCCAGCATGAACCTAGTGAGACAGCTTGAGACAAGTTCCAATGATTTACAGTAAAAGCTGTCATCCGGCATCCACTGGGAATGGGGGATGCCGGTTAATCAAATATTCCGGTTAATCAAAGGTCTTGTGCACTCCCCAGTGTCAGTGTGCCAGGGGACAGAGAGGGGGCCTCGCGCAGGCTGCTTTGCCCTAGGCCGTGGGCCAAAAAAGGGCAAAGAAAAACTCAGCTCGCAGTGGTGAAACGGGAAGTCCCCCAGAAGTGATACTTCCGCTTTTGCTTTTGCCACGTCTCTTGGATGCCAGTTAATAGAGTTTTCCAGCTAATAAAGGGCCGGTTAATACAGCTTTTACTGTAATACAACATTTTGCTTAAAACAACTTTTACTCATTTCACAGAACTCAAAATGGATTTTGCTGAATTAGAAATTCATTTTATTTAAAGTCTCTAGCATTTGTTTTCCTTCTTCCTACAGAAGACAGGATACTTCTACAGATGTCTGCTTCTACTACTTCCTCCTCACCAGAAGTCCATTCTATTTGCAACCCAGTTGGGTTACTATGGAAAGGATAATTCAATGTAAAGAAGATCCAGGCAAAGCAAGTGAATTCTTGAATAAAAAAAAATAAAATAATACCGTTTGCCAGCAAAGAAGGTAAGTTTAAATAAAGAACAAAGAAAGGAAAGGAATATTCTACTTCCGTTTTCCATGGTGCACTAGCGGAACCAAAATAGCATCTTCCGAAAGCCTTTCAAGTCTTGGGGACCATCCTTTTTGGCCTGAATGCCACGAATTAGCCCCAAACCCTCCTTGAGTGCCACATCAATCCCCCTCCTGACCTGCTGCTCTGCTTTCTGCTCCCCACTCTGTGCTTTGTCTGATCTGTTGGTCTGCTTTCTGCTCCCCTATCATATCTAGCGCTGTACTGCCTGTCCCCTTCCCGATTCATAGATGTTTGGGATGGAAGGGAGACCTTAGCAGATCGAGTCCGACCCCCTGCTCTGGGCAGGAAAGAGCGCTGGGGTCAAACGACCCCAGCCAGATGCATGGCTAGTCTCCTCTTAAAGACCTCCCTTGGAAGCCCATTTCAGATTTTGGCAACCCTTACCATAAAGAAGTTCTTCCTGATATCTAACCTATATCTGTTCTTCGTCAGTTTTTGGCCGTTGTTCCTAGTTACTCCAAGGGGTGCCCTGGTAAACAGGGCATCTCCTATTCCATGCTGTCCTCCCCTGATGAATTTGTAGGTGGCCACAAGATCATCTCTCAGCCTTCTCTTGTGGAGGCTAAAGAGATCCAGGTCTCTCAATCTGTCCATGTAGAGTTTTGCCTGCAGGCCCCTAACTATACAAGTGGCCCTCCTCCGAACCCTTTCAAGGTTATCCACATCCCTCTTGAAGTGTGGCGCCCAAAACTGGATGCAGTACTCCAACTTCAACCTGACCAATGCCACATAAAGGGAAAGTATCACATTCTTGGACCCGTTTGACACGCACCGGCTAATGCATGATAAAGTGCAGTTAGCTTTACTGGTCTCTTTGTCACATTGATGACTCACGTTCATCTTGGTGTCTACAACTCCAAAATCCCTTTCCACTGCCATGCTGCTGAGAAGGTCCTCCCCCAGCCTGTAAGCATGCCGGCAATTCCTTCTTCCTAGGTGTAGCACCTTGCATTTGTCCTTACTGAACTGCATCCTATTCCCTTCCACACATTTTTCCAACCTGTCCAGATCCACCTGGATTAATTCCCTATCCTCTGGTGTGTTGACTTTGTCCCATAATTTGGTATAATCTGCAAATCTGGACGGAGTGCTTTCCACACCCTCATCCAAGTCACTATTGAAGACACTGAACAGCACCGGTCCAAGGACCGAGCCTTGTGGCACTCCACTGCCCACATCTTTCCAGGTTGATACCGACCCATCCACCACCACTCTCTGGGTGCTACCTCTAAGCCAATTTGCCACCAACCTGACCATGTAATCATGTACATCACAGTCACTCAGTTTATCTATGAGAATATAATGAGATACTGTATCAAAGGCCTTCTCAAAATCCAAGTAGATGACACCCACCTCGATTCCTGCACCTAAGCATTTTGTGACCTGATCTTTCATGTGTGACATGCAAAGGCTGCCTGTGCCACTTATGGCACATGTGTCACAGGTCCATGGCCTCACCCCGGTAGAGGCCATGGACAAGTCAACAGGTCAGAATAGTCTGCTTACTATGAGCTGTTATAATATCTCAAATAAATTTGCCCCCATAAGACAAAAGACAAATCTGTTCCACTTAGAAGACACACTTATTCTAGACAATAGAGATGGAAGCATATCTCATTCAGATTCTATTACAATATCTGAATAAAAAATCTAGGAAAAGACAGAGTTAGTGTACCTTTTTACAGGTAACTATAATTGAACAATAAATACTATACTGCTTTTATTTAAAAGGAAAGCCAATGAGAAGTCATTTTAACAGGCATGCTGTAAAGCACTACTGAGTAATTTGATCTCTAAATGACTGCATTTCATTCTATCTTACACCTTTACATACCTCTTTCCAGCTTCCAAATATCTTTAAAACAAGAAGAATTTCTTAAGCCAGTTAAAGAATAAAGCTGGAAAAGTCTCTTTTCAATATATGTCAGTTTAGGATAGTTGGCTCAGTCCTTTAAACAGCAAATAGGCATGTTAAGCAGATGGAGCTATAGGGAGTAAGGGGAAGTGGTGTCTGAATTCCCAGTACTGGAAGAGTTAATGGAGAGAATGGAATCTGGGTTGACAGCTGACAGTTCAATGACACATACAAATAAATATCCAAACCATCCCAACACCATGTTCAAAATTTCTGACTGGAGAGCAGTTAAACCTTACCTTCACTGACTGATGTCAGTTTCCAACAATTCCCATTAAATATGTAAGTGCTGTACAGTAAAGAGGAAAATGGGAGGGCAGAAACTGAACTTTAGCAGCTATGTTTAGTACTAGTGCCACAGAAACAACCAGCTGTTGCAGAATTAAACGTTTAGCCAATATGGCAGATACAACCCAGAAACATTTAAGCTATAAAACAGCAGATCTGACGCACGCACACAAAAAAAATGCATCTTTGGGAATTGGAACTCCCAATGAACACTTGTGTTATACTGCTTTGTTTTTTATTTGAAAACAAACAAACAAACATTTTTTTCTTTTCCCTTAAGAAAACATCCTCTCCCCAGAATTGGGTTATTACTTATAAGCTGGAAAGAACCAGTACACAGTCCAGATGCCCTGATCACTGGTGCAATAATACTAAATTAGTAGGGTAGGGGAAGGGAGAGAAAGAAGTAGAGGGAGAAGAAACAGCAAACTGAGGAGTAAATGTGGTGCTTAATGAGGATTTAAAATACTGAAAGTGACTGCAAAATAATTTAGGGTCTTTGAGAAGCAAAGAGATAGAGGGGGTGTCAGCATCCTATTAACATTACTTTCATTACTAGTGTCAGGTGGAAAACCACTACTGTGCTTGATGTCTCATTAATACTGGAGTCGCTCATCTGTTTACAAATAAAATTTCACCCTCAAAAACAGAACTCTGAATGTTAAGTGCTGGGAGTGTCACAGAGCATAGGACACTGTCACACAGGCCATTACAGTTTTAATGTAGAAGCTAAGCAGCAGCATAGCAATGTTTCAGCAAGAGGCTAGAGAGCTGTTTGAATAGCAGCGTGAAACTGTTTCATTAAGGACATTTTTTTTAAATTATTGAACTTATTAAATTTAATGTCAAGCTTGAAATTAAATACCCAAATGTATTAAACATATTAAAGAAGAGAACCACAGTAGTGTGTAGCATTACATCTCTTGGTTGCAGTGAAGTCCATGTAGATAGTGGAAGTGAAATTGGGAGGGGGGGCGAGGGGTGCAAACCAAATGATAAGTTCTCATGTATTAACAACGGACTGAAGCTTGCAAAAAAATGGTGGTAACTCCAACAATTATTCTGGTGAGTGATGTATAGCAAGCATCATCAAGCAGAGCGAGAGAGGAAGAAAAAGTGAAGCTCATATTACAGGGAACCTCTCTTACACAAGCAATTGCCCTGCAAGAAAGAGGAGAGGGTCAATAACGGCTAGCCTTTTGCCCCTTTGGATTCATACTTTTTGGTTGTCATACAATCAAAAGGACTCTGATGTTGGAAAGTCTACCACATCTTGTACTTTCTAGTTAATTAAGAAATTCACAGATTCTGTTACTTGGGGCATCATCTACAGAGCTTGCTAAGGGTCAATCACACATGGTTCTGAAAGCAATGGTACAGTGGTGAAGTGGTATTTTGAAGAGATAGGAACATTAAAAAATCTGTTAGCATTTCACTAATGGCATATGAAGCAGAGAGAGAAAATTAAGTCTCTCACCTGACTAGAACCCTGATCCCTCACCTGCAGCTGTAAACCTTTCACAGTTATCAATTAATGGCCAAAACACTGCATACTCCATGGTAACCACATCTTAAATTTTGCAGCAGCATTTATGCACCCTGGAGTATTCAGAAAAAAATTCAGTGCAGCTTTATTGAAATTAATGGTGGTTTTTTTACTTAAATATGAAAATGGATAATACAGATAGCAAAGAAGCTCTATTTATCTTGATTTTGAACTCACTATATTTTATGTTGCCCCTGTATTAAGTTTTCAGTGTACCAGAAGATTTTCTACTGAATACTTGTAGCTGCATTGCAGAAATTGTTAGGGGGAAAGCTGCAGGTTTCCATAACTGAAGAGAAAAGCTGCTGGAACTTTGGACGCCCATGGCGATATGCAAAGCAGTTTTGGCCATGGAGGGTGACTACTTACAATGAATGTTTCTTCTAAAATAATCAGCAATGACCTTTACACTTTACATGCTCACCATTAAGTTCTAGAGCCAATACCCCAAGGCAGTGATTCTCAACCAGGGTCCCATGGCATCCTGGCATGCCCTGAAATCCTTACAAAGGTGCCATAGGGTACCACCCAATGTTAGCACCATTGGGCTTACAAACATGATTGACAAAGATTGACCCAGAGATTTCAAATAGAAATACACAGTTGTGGTCTTTGAGTTTTCTGCAAAAAAACAAACAAAAAAACCTGTTCTATTATTTTTCTATAGACAAAAAGAAGGAAAATTAAGAGGTGTTATTTTTTAAAGGGGTGCCTCAAGTCTTTTAAAAGAAAAAGGGGGAAAACCCCGCTGCCCTAAGGAAATGAACAAGGTAGGACACAGCTATCATTCTATGTTGTCTGTAGATCTAAACAGTTTTTACTGAATCAATTTACATTCCATTCACATTGTTAAGATTGTAGCTTATGGCAGAAGCTACAACCATTGAGGTACTAAATGTCTGGACTCAGTCTGGACTTTGGTTTCTGGTCTCATTGGCCAAAAGAGCGGGGAAGGTAGGTCCTGGACTGCTTCCACTCCTCCATCCTCTTGCCTAGACATACGCATCAAACGTCCTGGTGTGATAGTCACAGGACTCTGTACAAGCAGATACATCAGACACTTGAGTAGACCTCTTATGTGTACACCATGATCCAGAGGATCAATGGTTGCCAATTATTTATTTTATTATATGTATTACTGTATAATGCAAAGAAAGAAAGAAAAAAATTAAGTTCTGGGCTACAGTTCAACAGCAAGGGGTGGATTTCATGGCTGTGGGATCATAGTATCTGGTTCCTCTTCGCCAGCATCTTTCATCGAAGGAATTCAACACCACTTTACAAATATTAAACTGTCCTGGAAAGCAACCAACTGTTATCTTGCAGAATTCAACTTGCCACCTTTCACTTTAATGTCTTCCAGTAGTAGCAAACATCTATTGTCTTGTTATCAATATTATGATAAAAGCAGGGAAGCAAAATTTATCTGAGGACTGATAAGTTTTAAAGACAGTTTTGCAAGTTTTCCTTATTTAATACAGGTTTCCCTTCCTTTATGCAGGTTCTGCATGTGTGAATTCATTCTTATGCAATGACGCTTTTTATACCAAAAATTTGTTATATGCAAAGTAAATTCACTCTTATGCGATCAGTGTGGTGGAATCCCAAAGTCAACTGCATTGTGTGGTGTATTGTGGGAGTAATGCGCACCAAAATAGTTTCCCATGTCACTCTGTGCTCCTTGCTCGTTGTCTGCAACACGTGTTTCTGTAGCTGCTATTCCCTCATTATGATAGTACACACAAACACAGAGCAATCTGCTGTTGGTGAGTACCAAAATTGTCTTGTACAAGTGGTAGAAATGGGTCCAGGGGTCAGTACAGTCGAGGATCTTGGAACGTATCCCTATTTGTTACATTGTAAAGTGAGCTCCCTTTATGCAAATTCAAGTTAAATGCCGTTTTCCAGGAACACATGTACAGCATATAGTGAGGGAAACCTGTATCAAGGAATGAGGAGAATAAGTAAGAGGCACCGCCATAAAATGAACTTACAGGTCATAATGTAACATCTACTGCCTCTGAAAACTTCCTTGTCAGTGGCATCTCATCAATACTACTGCAAAACTTATGTCAGACGTAGGAACTACACCATACGAAGTGAACAGGTGCTGCTAAATACATTAGTGAGCTTCCTCTACTGATGTCTGTCTAGGAGATTAAACTTCCCAGTAACAAGGCTAAGTGGTACACTGCAGCACAGTGGTAGATTTCACACCTTCACCACACTGATTAAAAATAAGTCAGCCTACTGCATAAACAGGGCAAATCCAAACTCTCTCTCAGCCCTCTCCTGTACAGAAACCCAATATACATCACGGGAATCAACAGTATTTTAGAATTTCTCCCTGTCAAGTCAGAATTAAAAAAAAAAAAAGAATCAAAGATCAAAATATGCAATAGCAATGGTCTATTTGCAAGTGGGCTTCAGGCACAAGCTAAAAGCAATACCTGAATGAATAGTAGCCTAACATTAGTAGAGATGGTTTGTAAAAAAAGCTTGCAAAGAGCACACTGTAGCACCAGTTCAGCAAGGTGCCTAAACACATAGCAAACTATAAGCATCCAAGTAGTCCCATTAATTTAAATGGAACTATAAAGTTAGTTATATGCTTCAGCAACCTTGCTGAAATGGGATCAATGTCCCTTCCCTCCCACCTACTGTGCCTGACCCTGTTTTCTTCTCATCTATTTAAATATAACCTCTTATCAAATTCCAGGCAGGTAGGTTACCGGACCATTCAATCACCTATGCATTTCAGTCTCTAAATTAAAAATGGGAATATAAAGAGATGAGACAATGGCCAATGACTGGTCAATGACAACGGCCAATGCCTGGACTTTACAACATAACATGCTGATCCTTCTAAAATGAAATAGCTAAAGACTTGAACAGCAATTCAAATTAGGCCCACACAACAGTGATGTGCAGTGATGCTGCAGCAGGCACTGTTATAAGCTGATACACTATTTGGCATTTTTGGTCAAGTATTGCAGTAGTAGTATGAAACCTAAAACCTACTATTTTGACCAAGTCCACTTTGTCATGGATTCTATCTACCTGTCTGCATGCACCATAAAAAAGTACCCTAGTCCTTAGTCCTCAGAATGAATAGCCTGCCCATGGGATAACGGCTTCTCCATTCCCAAATCAGTATCAGTTTGTGCCATGAAGAATGAGGGTTTATTATAAACTCTTATTCCATGGGCAGCCTATTCATTCTGAGAAACTATTCTTTAAACCCCCCCAGTTATGGGTGTTCTTATTCCTCTCCCACTTTTCAGGTCTGTTTTAAGTGAAGAGCTTATCAGAACCCAATTACCTATCTACTGGTAGTGAATTCCACATTAAGTGAAAAATTACAGCAAATTCTTAAGAGAGTCAGGACTATTTTTGCAACAGGGTTTTGTCAATTAACTGACTGCAACATATTAAAAAAGAGAGAGAGAGAGACTACTGTAACAACCCAAGGGTGTGATTTTGTGCGCGCGCGCTTCGGCACTGCTAAATTATTTCCCGCCACGAGGAGCTTTCTTTGCAAGGTGCATTTCTCAGTTGCAAAGAGAAAACCCCGGTGCAAAGAAGTTCCCGCCACCCGCATGCAAATTTGTGTCCCACTATTGGCCAGTTCTAAATTATTCCCACGTGGCGGCTAGTGATTGGCTTGCTAGCTGTATAAGAGGCTTGAGCGGTTTCCGCCCAAGTTGGAGAACTCCAAGGAGAACCCCGCAAGGGAGGACTCCACAACCATCTGGAGGAGGAGGACTTCACGTCTCGTGAAGAACTCTAAGCGCTGCGGAGCCTAACGGACCCAGCGTGTACCTTAAGAAGGCTATAGGGGTCTGATCAACCTCTGGCCTCTCCCCGTCGCCGAACGATCCCTCAACCAACCCCTTCCCTGCGCGCAAGTTCCACGGAGCCTAGCAAACTTCGTGTGAGTGTATCCAGAGCTCTTCTCCGAGTTGTTTTCTTCGGTTGACACAACGGGCTCACGGTTTTAGAGCCTTCAGCCGGAATGGGCTAGAGTTCGCGAGACTAGAACTCTTGTCCGCTCTTCTTCTTTCCCATCTGTAACTGCAACTCAAGCAAGTTTTCCTGCCTGCACCACGACCATCTACGGTGTAAGTAAAATAATCTTTAATCAACCGCTACGTGTCCGTGCCTAATTCTAGTCCGCCGGTCTGCATTCCCCGACCCGCGTGCCAGGGCTGCTGGCCACAGCCTGCCGCGCGCCCCCGAGGGCCTCGGACCGCTCCTGGCCTGCACAACTACAATTGTCCATGCTCAGGAAAAGAAGGAAAAGCTCTTATATACTGCTTAAAGAGAAAGAGGCAGACATGACAAACACTGCTTTGTTTATGAGAGTAAAGACCAAATTGAACAACTTGGTGTGTTGAGTGGGAAATTCTGCTCCCGTGTAAAAGGAAGAACAAATGTGCAAGTGAAAGGACCATTAGATTACTAAGGAAGTGTTGCGGTGTGTGTGACTAGACAGTAGTTGCTTGTTTTTCATTACTTAGACATATTTGTTTGGTTTTTTTAAGGTTGCTGGGTTTTGAAATATCAAACTATTATATCCCCTGTTTTTTCTATGTCTTCCTTACACATTTGAGACAGTGTAAGCTGGCAGAAGGGATTCATGGCTCAGTTTCATACAATTCAGTGACCTTCTTCCCTACCCCACTGTTACACATACATCATGTTCATGTTAGAGTGTGAGACTGAAAAGGAAAATATTTCTCCAGCTAACTCTGTGGTTGACGGTGCTCTGCTCCTGTCAATGTGGCAAATGGAGTCTACCACAGTGCACTCATCTGTACTGAGAGAGAAATTACTCCTGCCTGTCAGTCACAGAATAGAAGGGATACGAAACCCATTCCCATGATGAATAAATCAGCGTTAAATAAGGTCAGGATGTCTCCCGTGTCTGCTGGGGACAGAACTTCATTTAATGTTGCTATTAAATTCGTGCTGCAATCCTAAACAGGGTCAATTTACCTTCCTCTTCCCTGATCAATCAGGCACTCCGCTTCATAGACATTTATTGCTTTATGGTTAGGCAGCAGATTTTCATCTTTGGGGTGGCATTCAGGAAAGTGGGGCATTTCATTCAATTAAATGAAAGGAGAGTTTTAAATCCAGAAGAGTAACAGTGTCTGTTCCAAACAGAAGTAGATTAAGCCTATAAATGGAAAACCTGTCAAAAAAGAAATAGTGCAAAATCATAGGTGCCCAAAGTGCTTAGCTTGCGAGAAGTCCAACAAGGGACACTATTGATTAGTTGTATCCAAGGTCTAAAAACATGAAAGCAAATGCCTGTCCACGGTTTTTAAAAACAGAAGCAGCATCTCCAGCTAGAGTTGCTCTGCGATTCAATGACTGACCTACTACTTGTCAGTTACAATTGTGCGAACGCATTCGAGACAGTCCAAGTGGGGCTGAAGACTCCATTTTCCTGTCAGTTCTCTGCTACGCTGGAAACGGGAACAGTGAATAACGAAACAGTACATAGCGGAGGTCAGCATGTTATATTGAGAGCTTGCTCAGGACAAACTGGGAAGGGGAAAAAAAAAGGGAGTCTTCTGAACTAACAGCTTTATGATGATCTCAGGGCAAACCTATGACAGCTTTGCCCTAGTAATGGAATCAGGAAGGTCCTCGTCTGGGACTCTTTACACAAACTGGATAACCTCCCAAAGTCCTCCTTTTTTGCACTCCATATTCTGAATATGCATCTGAAGAAGAAAAAGTTAGGATAAAAAAAAAAAAAAGAAACAAACCAATTATCTTACACTAGAAATACCATTTTTAAAAGGTGCAGAAAAAGCCTCAGGGTTCCTTGGTTTGGGGTTTTTTTGTTTTTTTTAAGAGCTGCTGACATGTCACTGAAAACTCTAGCTTTTTAGAAACAGTTCTGCTTGTGTTATATATTATGTTTCTTCTTTTTTCCATCTCTGGGCATAACTCATGGCATCAGCATGAAAATGGTGTTTCTCTCAACACTTCACTTGTTCCAGCTGTTTTTCCTCTACTTCAGTCACAATCTTCCATCTGTGACAACAAAACGTATTGCTCTGGAAAGGACATTCCATGCAGAGGATTAAGATTTAAGCTTGGGAACAAGCAAATTATTTTGGAGAAAATGTTTTCCATGCCTGCCTTAAGTAAAGAAGAAGGGAGACAGAAAGTATGCGGTATACCACAGGGTGTCCAAGATGGCTTGCAGGGTAGCTCTGGCCTACACAGCCTATCACCTGGTCTGCACTGCTGCCCGTGGGTCCTTTCACCGGATCCACATGCCACATGGTGTGCAGGGCTGGGGGCTGGGGTGTACGCTATACATCCAGGGCCAGGGCCACACAGCCCTGCACACTGGATACAGTCTGCAAGCCTGATCTGGTGTACATATCAGCCATGAGCCACTCGTTCGGGTCCTGTAGCCTGAGTTTGACATCTCTGCTGAATACAATGTAAGCAAAACTGCTTGCAAAGAAGCTTCTTTCTCCTTCTTTCACAGGGTGTCAGTAATACTTTAATTTATGAGATTCCTAATACTTTAATTTATGAGATTCCCATCTAGAGTGGTCAGAAACAAGTGTTGCCCTTGTTTGGTACCAGTGCAGTGGACAGCCTTAGAGCAACACCAAAGCAGCCCTGGGACAGAGCTGCCTTGGAACCACATCCTAGGAGTTACTATCCCTCAACCTGTCAGAGGCAAGGAAGTCTACTTCTATATAATGTTACCAAGCACTTTCAGCCCCTTCATGAAATACTGGTACAAGAAAATGAATACCTTCAGCAAGATCAGATACATGTAGATTAGCAATACTGGACAGAAGTATCTGCCTATTTTAGGGTGCTTCTGACTGAAAGTTATTTTGCGATGGTATAGGACCCACTTCCAGAGTATGGCATGGAAAAATCAAACTTAATCCATTTGTATGGAAACTGTCACGGTAAATATTCCATAGTCTCTCCTTCACTAGGTATCACCATACTCTCACAATTCCCATCTCCCATTCTCACACGTCTCATTTAAAGATGTCCCACAACTGAGTGGAAAGTGGAATGAACTGTACAAACCTGAAAAGGAGGAGGAGAGGAAAGAGGAAGACCTGAAAATGCACAATAAGAAAGGAATGATGAGAAGGGGGAAAATTCCATTCATCTTACCACTTTTTCAAATTTTATCTTTGATATGAATTAATTATGAAATAAAAGATGACACATTCTTAATTGTCCTGGAATTTAAACTTGGGGAAAACAGCAAATGTTTGTTCCACCATATAAAAAAACCTGCCAATCTATTATTCTAATCATAATTGTCATGACAGGTTTAAGTACAACTCTAATACTCTGATTAGTGTCAATGTTAGTCCTCTGCAGCCCTCTACAGGACTGTCTTTAGTAACACAACAGCAAAAAATGAAACAGCTTACATGAAACAAAGAATGGAAAATCCCCATCATTGAAAAGCTTTTTCAGAGTTCACTTGGTGAAGTCAACTCTCGCAGGAAATGTTGATAGCTAGTACATAGAACAATAACCTGCACAGCACCAGGTAAGATTTTTGCAAAGCATACTAAGTGGGCAATGTGGTTACAACCTGCCTTCGTTACCCTGAATTTCTCAAAAGCAGTCATCTGCACAGAACATTTAAGGAAATTTTTCAAAATTACCAGTGTTCAAATAGACTATCAGGCTAGAAAGTTAGAGATAATGTTAGATCTCGGTAACATGGCCTATCCAATCTAATTCCCTGAGGCCAAGCTGTTCCAATCATTCTCCTACAGCACTTATTCTACTTCTCCCTCCTTCTCCCCACCCCATCTACTTTTAGATTTTAGTTTTTAACAGCATGTCATGTTGGACATTTAAGTGTCTCACGAAAGCAAAACAAACCTCACTGTTAATCAAAAACTAATAAGATGTCTTGCATCACATTAAAGATACCTGGACTGGGCCAAGAGGAGCCAATTCTGAAGCAGGACTGAGAAAAGAGGGATATTAAATGCCAAGTATTCATACTTAAGTTCTGATAGCATGCATTTCCTTGCTGATCTTAATGTGATGATACGGTAAACTTGCTAAGAGATACAAAGGCTTAAACACAGATTTAGGATCTGATAATAACTATAATAATGATAATAATAAAAATAAAATACCTCCACGACCCTGTCCATATAGTCTATTTTATATAGTACCATCAACTCAAGCCTCAAAGAATTCTGAGGAAAGTCAAATCCAGCTACATTTAATGCATCATCACACATGGCACAGGCAGAAGTTACATCTGTTGCTCGATCAGCCTCTTAAAAAGCACTCTACAGCCATTCCCTGACAGAAGTGCATGGCTGCAGAGTACTTTAAAAGTCCCCAATCGTGCAACAAATTAACCCCCATTATATGAGGGTTCAGATGAAGAAGCTTCAAAGTGGAATACCTTCATTAATTTCTGTCTGCTTGGGTAGATGGGCAGCCCAATCCCACTCCCGGTGCTGTCTGCATGGTGGAGGGGAGCGAGAGAGAGAAGAGAGAGCTCAGGCTGGAGTTTGCCAATCCACTCCCCTCCCCCCACCCCCAGCATATGTGGGACAAGCCCCAGCTCAAGCTCCTTCCCTCCCTTCTTCCTCCCTCCATCATTCAAACAGCATCAGAGCTGAGGGAGTAGGGCTAGGGGAGAGAAGCTGCACACAGACATGCAGCTCTTTGGCTGGATCGGATCCAAAGCGGAACTCAATCCCCACACTGTCCCGACTCGGCAGCAAACATCTGTTGGCTTGGGAGGGTCAGTCTAACACATGGCACTTTCTGTGAAGCACCACGAGTTAGACTGGGGAGCTGCACATCTACCAGCACCCTCAGTTTCTCTCTCAAATACGAGGCTGACATTATTTCTCTTCTAGAACTCCACAGACCAATACATCTCAACAGGCTGCATATCACAAATCAGGTCTTGCTTAATTTTTTCTTCTTAATTATACTTTATCACTTCTTATTATACCACTTAAGTAAATTATTTTCCATGAAAAATGTGAGACTGGTCTGTTCTTCAAACCTGAGAAGGATTACACAAAAACCCTTCACTGTAAGCATGAGGTCAACTAGCTCTGGAACAAAGTGCTTACCAGCCTTCCTCTTTATATAAAGAAAAAAAATATTCAGAAGGTTTCAAGTAAAACGCCACCCCAGATGTTAAACACGAGAGACTGCAATAAAGGGTAACATTATTAATGTCAGACTATAAAGCACAAAGTACAGGCAATAAAACCAGCAATGGTAGTAAGCTGGAATCTTATTTTGCATTTCCGAGCATCATGACTTTAAAACCATGGCATGAAGATTCAGATAACGAGATCTGGTAGTTTGGGGCATTTAGTACAATTAAGCTTGCCATTTCCTTTCATGCAGTACTTTACTCTGTTCCAGTATCTTTCTACATACCAATGGCTAGCCTAACCAAACACACTATTTTAGATCACTGATGCTCAACCCTCTGGCTACACAGCCTGGATCTCATGGGCCAATGCCAGCCCAGATCTCACGCGCTAGCATGATCCAGCATGCAGGTTTTGTCATCCAGCATATAGGGCTCCCTATGGAGCCAGAAATATGGTGGCAAGGGAATGGAGGTAGTTGTTAATGGCTGTAGATCTAGAAGCCACAGCAATTAATACTGCCACCACTCCCCTATCACCAATTTCCAGACCCATGGGAAACCCCCCAAGCTGGATGACACTGCACAGCTGATTCAGCGCATGTGCTGGAGGTTGAGCACTACTGCTTTAGATAATAAACCAGAATTATGGCAAGTTGGGCATCAAGAAAGGCAGAACCTCTTAGGAAAGCAAATGCATGCCTGAAAGAAACAAGAAAATAGCCAAGCATAAATAGCAATCTTTGTTTTGTTTCTTTGCCTGAAGACAGCCATTATTATGAAGTTTAACTGTCAGAAAGAAACAGCAGCAGAATCCAGAATGAGCTCCTTGCAAATTCCTCTCTTGCAAATACTTGAATAGGAAGGTTCATCAAAACCAAATGGCCCACTGCATTATCATGGTTAAAGAACATCATTTTTTTTTTTAGTCAACAGCACATAAGGAAGTTACATAGCAAGCATTTTTGGCTTCCCAGGTTTAATGAGCACATACCTTTTTACAGCTGGGTCAGTTAGGTAAGGCCTTAGGCATGAATCCAAAGGAGGGCTTAAACATGGCTCCAGAGTTGTTGCAAGGCACCTTAATCATTCTGTCCCCTTGTCCCTTCTCAAACAGCCTGCTAGTTATTTAGGGAAGGTTTTGCAAAGATACAGTACAAATCACTCATCAGTTGTCTACCCTTTGAAAATCTCCTGTCTACAGATTACCTACCAAATTCTGTAAAGTAAAAGATAATTACAGTCCAAAATCATCAAGCTCTTTCTCCAGTTGTAAGCCAGTTTCCATCCCACTGTAATACTGATTTTAAACTCCTAGATCCTGGAAGCCATTACAGATCAGATACAACTGTTTTAGTCTTCACTTTTAAAGTGAGCATGTGGTTTATACAGACCAAGAAAATGATTCTCACCCTGTTCACTTTTGGGGTGCTCTGCAGAGTAAGCCAGACATTAATTCAGCACCAAGCAGAAAACCAAAATAAGCCACCTAAAACATCTGCAAAAGGAGACAGATAACCCCCATATTGAGAGCCTCAGATCTCAGGTCAGGATGACTGTAATGCTGTGTACACTAGAACACCCATAGGGCACACCTCATGTGGCAGAAGGAAATATTAAACTCAGCATTAGTCAACATATCTCTTAATAGATGCAGACTGGCAGGCAAGGTATGGGAAATGGAAAGGATGCAAGATGAAAAGTCCAAAATAACAGATAAAGGCAGTCTAGCAACATGGTGTCAGAATATCCTGCCTATATTATCAGGAAGGCACCTTATTGCTATCAGGAAAAGGAAAGAAATTAGAGATGGAAGAGCATTCCAGGTCCTATCTCTTTGCTAATGTACAGTACAAAACTGCCTACTTTAAGTTATCGGTGTGGTTTTTAGTGCCTCAATGTTTCCATATCTTCCTTTGGGTAACTATGATACTGTGAAAGAGATCTCATTCTGACAGCTTCCCTTTCACAGCTCCTCTTAGCTTCTATTGTCTATAGATGTATTAAACAACCTAAAAGGCTAACTACTCTCAACACCAGTTTTGCTTTATGTCATTCTCTTGGCCTGCTATTATGTCATCACCTTGAAAACGATCTCGTCAGAATTTTTCAAGTTAAGCAGTAGTTGGGCTGATAAGTAAGAATCTCCAATCAAAATCCAGAATGCTTCAAGATTTTGACTCAAAAGACACTTCCCTTCAACTCAGAACCAAACTGATTGTCCAGGCTAGAGTCAAGGAGCTGCCATAGAAAATTATACCTGAAAGCTTGCAAAGAAGAATTTTTCCAACTATTTGACTTGGTCTAATAAAAGATAATAGATTTACCCAAAGAACCTTATCTGCCTCTTCTTTCCTAAGGCATTAGAAAAGAGGTGGGCAATTATGTTGGCTGGCGGGGCAACTTAACACATTTTGATAAGCTGTCAAGGGTCACACACAAAATCTTTCTGAATATAACATTTTAAGGAATAATAGATAAAAAACAAATCGTATACTAAAAACAGGCCTCTACCATAATGTTTTAATTTTATTTTTAAAAATATTTTTGTCCTGATTTAAGTGTTTGAGTCGTGTATATGGAAGATACTCCATAACAGCTCAAAATAAAATTTATTGTATGTTGGGGGCGAAGTGTGCAGGGGACACATGCAGCAGAGCTCACCCAGTCAGTGTAGTACAGGTGTACCGCACCCCTGCCCCCCAACCCAGGCTGAGACTGCCCCCATGGCACTCTGCACAGGGCTGAGCTCTGTCCACTCCAGACCACCAACCCCAGCCCAAGAAGGGGTACTCATGGTGAGGTTGTAGCTGCCTGGGTACTGCTTGGTTCCCACCTCCACTAGTTCCTCCTGCCCCTACTGCACCGCTACAGACAGTAGGTAGCATGCATAAGTGAAGGTGGCTGTGGTAATGCATTCTAGGCACCACACACCCAGTCAGACAGGAGGAGAAGTGGGGGGGAACTGCAGCCAGGTGGCTCCTGCCCAGCATGTGGGGGTCCAGCTCTAACTCCAGCTCCCAGCTGCCTTCCATCCACTCTGCCCACCCAACACAATGAGCAGCCACTATGGGTGGCCAAGTGGGTGGAAAGCAGCCAGAAGCTGGAGTTTGAGCCCCGTGCGCTGAGACAAGAGCCACCCGGTGCAGCTTCCTCCCCGCACTTGGCTGGGTGTGCGGTGCCCAGCATATGTCCACATAGCTGCCGTCACTTCCCTGTGCTACCTACTGCCCAGAGTGGTGCAGCAGGCACAGGAGAAGGAGCAGCTGCTGGAGGTGGGGGGCACCAAGTAGTTCTCCAGGCAGCTGCAGCCACATCATGAGCAGCCCCACCAGGAAATCATGCACACTGGGGTTAGGTACAGGACCATTAGCAGGCACTGGTAGGAGTGCAGTGCAGGCTGCCCTGGGCAAGAGCAGGTGGGACTTGGCCCCACACGGAGTGCCACAGGGGCAGCTGTGAGCCAGATCCAACCAGTTGGTGGGTCTGATCTGGCCTGCAGGCCATATTCTGCATAGCCCTTCATTAGAAGAAAATATAACAACCAAAGGAGTTTTAATCCTAGCATCCAAGCTAAATTCTAAATCCAAGCTAAATTCTAAATCAAGCAATAACATTCTCCTTCTAAGATTAGAGTAGGCACAATCTGTTCAGGAGCGTCACTGCCATGCATCTGTTTAACAGATGCATTCAGATAGGTGCTCTGGTTGCATCTGAAATGGCGCACAGAGTGAGCTTGTTAAACAGCTTGTAAAGCACCTTAAAATCAACATATTATATTTGTAATTTTGCCTCCCAAAGATCTTCACATGTAGGTAACCAACATATATTTAGTTCCGCAATTTTTAGACACTCAAAAGAAAAGTAGCTTGATTTTGAAGATGCAAGTAAGCACCAACAGTTTCTTTGGAAGTGTTAGCAGCAGGTACTTAGCTGGCTTAGAGCAAAGGTCAGGAAGCTACGGCCCCCAGGCTGGATCCAGTCTGCAAAGGTCTAACCCAGGCCATAAGAATCAGGTGGCACATAGCTGTGTTAACTGCCCATCCCCTCTACATCTCCCTCTGCTCCTCTCTCATGCCTGCACTTACTATTGCTGCAGAAGGGACACGTATCTGTGGCAAAATGCAGGCTCTTGAGCGCTCCAGGGTTTGCAGTCTGGTTGAGGGACAAAAAGTTTGGCAACTCCTATCTTAGAGGATAAATTTATGCGGCATCCCCAGCATCAATGTCACCCACTCCAGAGCACACACTACCTACCCACATATGTAAAACCTAAAGATACAGTGGTGAAGCCTGTCCAGGGCTTCCCCTCAGACACATTCTTGAGATCTCCATCTCCGGAAGGCTCAAAAGCAGCTGGGAGATGGGGGATTAGGAAGGAAAAGATAAGATGCTCTATAGTGACTTCACAGTTATACCTCTCTTGTGGCTCTCCTATTTTATAAATTCTTCTGTTCTCTCACTGCAAACCATGCTATGCTAAGGCTGTCAGGATGGGCAGCATATAAAGTGCATAAATAAATAAGTTTCCATGTCTGGTATGTGTAAATGGTAAGAGCTGCCCCAAGAAGTGCTAGGAATGCAATGCAGACATGCCATGAGATATCCTGTCTACTGCTCCTGCTAACTATAGTGGAAACAGAGTGCTTAGTACTTGTAAGAAAAAAATCACTTCTACTTTTGTGATGATAAATTAGTTTAGTTGCCTAACTTCAGGCACAAAAGTTTAAGATCGTGCATACAAATATGCATTAGAGATGCAGATGTGGGACAACTTAAGCTGTTTTGTAGTGAAGGGAATTCATTCCATCAAAGAAATAAGCAGTCTCTAGGTTAAGCATTGTAAAAAAAAGTGGCTCATATCTATGCATATGTACGTGTGGGTGTATGTGCACATGCCTGTGCCCAAGTCTCGCAGACCTACTTCTAGAAGCAGCTATTTTGGATTAAAGAGAAAACATACAAGTGAGGCAACAAGCCATTACTGAACTTTCCATAAGTGATCTATGTCCTAAAATCTTGTCCCCTACCAGAGGATTGAGTCAGCACTATGGATCACTTAACTTGGCTTGAAATTATGAAATTGGTTTACAAGACTGTGATAGCCCTGAGTTCTGCCCACAAAATAAGTAAAAAGAAAAAGCCTCTTTCCCCTGGCAAGCTAAGTCTAAAAACCGAGCCAAGCCATCTTCACATGTTGTCTATGTTGTAAACACAGCTCAGTGGAATAGGTCAAGGACATGAAGAAAAACAGTGTACCCTTGCGACTCACACATCCTCCCTAAGCCAGTATACATTACTACCCTGGAAAGCCAGCAGAAGAAGAGGTGAAAGCCTCCAGGCAACTATGCCAGCCTAAACAATCCATTACTCTTCAAGAGATTTCTGCTGACATCAAGAACTGACCAAGCTTCCAGCATCTAATTCTCACAATAAATTTAGCCAAGGATCTCAAGGAAAGAAAGCAGAAGAGCAAATTATTTTGATTTTAATGGGAGAGATCCCTCATTCTTCTGTGTAAGAGTGTATGGACACAGCACCAAGATTAAAGATTCTATGAAACAAAACTCTAAACTCCCAAATACATCATCTAACTAAGGGTTGGAGTGATGTTGTAGTTGTGATGGTCCAGGAAACGTTTGAGGCAAGGCTTTTTGTGATATCTGTTTGGTTCTGTAAAAAATAGTTGAGAGAGATGCTGGACAAATCTTTCAGGCACAAAGTGCCCTTCTCTTCCAAATGTGCAACAGTTATGCAGGAGGGCCTCAGAAAAACTGAAAAAGCATCTTCTTCACCCAACCTACTCCAAAAAGAGATCAACTTAAGGAAATACTAACCTAAGAGAATACAAAGAAAGATACTTTGTGACCAAAAGCTTGTCCACAATCACTCCCAATTATATGGTTGGTCCACCACTAAGAGATTTAAAAAATCCCTTTGCTCTGATCTGTCAGCAAGTTCTACAGCAATTAAAAAAAAGGTGTTCACCTGAGTTGTGCTATTGTGGATCACAATGATCATATTTTTTGTCCTTAAAATCTGTTCTATAATGTATGAAAGGGGCATTCATCCTCATCACACCGCACAGCACCTGGTGTATGAACAAGACATAATGCAAGAGCAGCAAGATTTTACAGAAAGTACTATTTAGAGGATACATAGACAAAAGGTAGGTATCTTAATACTGGCCAAGTTGCATTTACTGCCTGCTCTAGGTGATCTTAAAAATCTAACACCAAAACAGAGAGTCAAGCGAAAGACAGTGTTGCAGCTGAAAAGTTGAATTTCAATAAAGGAAACCAGCTCCGCCTTCAAATCTTCTGATGCAGAATTAACTGAAAGCAATTGTGTGTGTCAGCTTCACAATTTGATCTGATTACCTGCTATATTACTTTGATTTAGCATGTCAATTGATTAAATGATAGGGCCTTTGATCACTAAAATTATCCATCTCAGTTATGACTTTAATTCAATTATTGTATTGTTGGTTTTTACTTAGTGAGATTGTGGTAGTTTAGACTAAATGATTAAATTTGTTTGCTTATTTTTGTAATGAAAACCAGAAGTAGCTAACAGAACTGTTTCCTTTTTCATATTTGCTACTAGGCCAGTTTCTAAAAAGCCAATGGTAGTTAAGCCTAAATACTCAGGAACTATTGGTGCTATTGCTAAATTAATGGCATTGGGAGGAACAAAACTAATGTGTAGATTATATGCTACATCATATGCACACATTCATAAATAATACTGATTGTAAACTATGGTCTGTCACTTTAACTGTATAACAAAATATGGCCTCTTTATCATTAAAAAAGTGACTATAAAAGACTAATTTCTAGAACCATTTAAAACGCATTGACTAATAAACTAAATGATACATTTTTTAAGAGGCTCCCAGTACCCTTTCAGCTTGAGGTTCCTGTAGATTCAGATGATGTACGCTGCCAATAATCAGTATACAAAAACAGAGTATGAAAATACTCTCAATCGACTTTTACACAAACACCTTAGGGAAAACTAGATAGTTAGAGCCTTGTCACATAAACCTAATGTAATGACAAGATCCCTGATAAGAGGTTTCCCATATTTAAGTTACGCAAACAAATCACATTTGGAAAGGGCCAGGCATTTAGAGACTATTTATGCTGCCATTGGAAACGTGTGCTATGCACATTTAGCAACAGAATGATTTGCAGGGCCTGGGATAAGCTTGAGAAAGGAATGCTGAGCTGCCAGAGTAACTTCTCATTATATCATGGGAGACTGTAAACAGGAAAGCAAGAATGGCATACAGAGAGAAAGCAAAATAAAAATTTAAAATAGGGTACTTGCTGTTTCCATAAGAGTTGCTGAACTCAAGGTTCAAGCTGACACTGGGAAGTATATGGTAGCAATAACGTGTGTGGGGGGGTGCTATTCTAAGAATTTAATAGTACAGTAACCTGAAATTAAAAGCACTGAAGCTCCCTAAGGAGTAAGGTAATAAACCATTACAGAAGGAGAAGTAGCCTTTGGGGAATGTAAGTCAAGGTTACAGTCAGCTTTTGCTGGGAAAGAGGGGGAGGTAGGGAGGTGAAAATGGATGAACATAGGTTGGACTGATGTTAAAATGTATTGCAAGATGAACAAAAAATGTGAAGACAGACCTTGTATGAAGAGTGGAGCAGTTCTCTTCAGTTACACAGGAATTATATTTGGGCCAACACCAGAAAAGGGTTTAACAAAATTTGGGCCACAATTGAGAGAGAGAGAGAAGAGAGACCATGCTCTTAAGCTCCAGGGCACTTAGAGCAGAAGATCTGGAACTGTTGATTTTTTTTTTTAAACAGATGAGAAGATGTTAAAAGGTACACAGACTCCCAGATCCAGACAGTCACAAGGCTGAAGCAGCAAAAATAGAAATGACCGAAGTTGTAATTGTTGTTTTAAAATCTCCCAAGTCAAATTTTAGAGAATTCAAAATGATTGATGAATTAAGTGCATCAGGAAAACTTTTACCATTAAATATACTCAATCACAACTTACCAAGATGGATTTATTTCTAGATTCTTGGATAGAAGCTATTTAGTCATATGACACCCCTCCTCCCCCCCCATACAAATAAGAATTACCATTCTTATTTTGGAGTTGGGGAAAACCAAGATTCAGAGAGAACAAGAGCACACATGAGAGAGAGAGAGAGAGAGAAAAAGACCTGAACAAGGACACACAGAGCATCTCTGTAGGGAACAAGGCAGCACTATGCTAAGAGACACCAACTCCCAGCACCCACTCCATACACATTAGCTTCTGAACTGGAAGTAACAGGCCACATACATGTAGCACTGCATGTGCTTCAAGAAGTGACAGAGCTTACTGGCACATGCACAGCATTAACAAAACTATGCTTCTTCCAGTCTGGGAAGGCACCAGCATCTCAGCTAGACATGCCCACAGTAAATGATAGAAGTAGGAGCACAGTACGTACCTCCTATTTCACAGTCCTTAGCCACAAGACAATGGAGCTGCATGAGTGGAAAGACAGAATTACTGTCCGTTGGTCAAAAGCATGGACACGTTACATACTTCCAAAGCACAGAAGCTATAGTTATCAACTGAGTTCAAAATATATTGTGCAAAAGAATTTTAGTACAGGTTTAGTGTGCTGGTTTTAGTTGGACAGCTCCAAGGAAAGTACAATTTTTGAAGACGAACAGCAAAGGAAAGCATACAAAAGATGTAGTTTTGCTCAAATGACTTGCTAGAACTTCCAAAAAATATTACTCTCATGGTAGACAAAGCAAGTACAGTATGTCAGTCCAGTCAGTCAGAAGTCTGATTTCTGGAAATTCAGTCAATTTGGGGGTAACCTGGGTCATGTTAAAAAAAATCATAATAAAAAGGAAGACAACATGCAGGTAACAGTTATGAAACTATACTATGGTTCTTGCTGGTGAAAGTTGATCATTTGACCTATTAGGGAAAGTTCTCCCCCACAAACAGTTTTTAGGTGAAAGACCAGGCAGGCAGGCTTCAACATTCTTGACTGGCTATAAATTTTACAGCATTTTTTTTAAATCAGAAAATGTCAATTCATGCAGGCCAGAACTCTTAACAAAAACATACCACTTTCAATAAAGCTTTCATTGGGAAGGATGTCCCAGGTACAGGAATTTTTTTTTTTTTTTTTTTTTTTTTTTTTTTTAAGAGAGATCCCAGAAGAGCTATCAGTTGTAGGGGATGGCTTAGAAGACTATAATGTTTGCTGCTTTAAGATCCAAAAAGAGCAATTGGATTACATATCCACAAAGGAAGGTTCTTCTTAATGCTACGAACCAACAGTTCAGATTTTTAGTCAGACACTACCCATCACCACTAAAGTTAAAACATACTCATTCTAATTTATCAGTATTATTTCCTTCCTTCAGTAGTTTAGTTTATACCACAGCACATTGCCCAGCGGTGGTGAAGCCCATCTAGCGAGCACAGAACAGCTGAGGTTTTGCTTTGTCAAACTAACAGTCTTAAGGTGACTTGTCCCTCCAGAGTTCCCGGGATGCTCTTCTCTGTGCTGGATACCCTAATGGAGTGTTTATTACCTAATCAGAGCAAGAGGTACTCCACAGAGTGCAAGATGACATTAATCTTTCTCCACCCCTTCCATTTGCTTTTTATTAAATAGGACATTAATGAGATCAAACATTAAGGAGATATTTAGTAAGTGATGATGAAAAGAAAAGTTAATTAGTCAAAAGGTAAAGACTATTTCAAAGACCATTACTAACCTGTAAGACTGAGGATACTAAAAGCCATCCATGTCATATTGAAGTAGTTTATAAGAAAGGAATTAGCAGGACTACATGCATTTATATCACCTGCATCTGGGTGAATAAGAGACACAAAAATCTCCAGCCTAGATTTCAAACCATGAGAGCCTATTAGAATATTCTATGTAGCTAGCCTTTTAGAAAAGAGGACTGCTCATATTTTTCAGCAATTGCTGCATTCTTAGCTATATAGCACCCTCATGTGTCCACAAAAGGGCTTCTCAATATAGACACATTTGCAGGTTTAATTTTGTAGGCATAATGAACCTTGCTATCCTTCTATAGATTCAACCTTTCCATCCAGCCCTTAGCTTTGTTCAATAAGAATTCATAGCATTCTCTACCTGAAAAAAAACAAAGGGCACTGCATATCAATGCCATTAGTAATAGCATAATCCTACATCACAAACTAAGATATATAGTCAGTCACTTCCCACAGATTCAGACTGTATAAAACAGCAAAATCCAAATATGAAATTTGCATTTTTTAAATAAGTCAAATACTAGCAGCAGCTATAAGACAATGGTGTCAGAACGTGCATGCACACACATACACACACCTACCCACCCACCCTACGCCAATTCCTAATGCATTCAGTTGTTTCACTGGGATTCCCAGATCCATTCTTCCTAGCATTTTACAGGAATGTTCTTAGACCTTCAAAGTTATCATGATGCCAAAGGACCAGGTGTCAGAAAGTAAAGCATTGCTAGAGTGCGCATTGTCCTCATATAAGCTCATTTTGATAAGCATATCAAATAAAGCTAACTGTAAGTTTTTACTTACTCATAAGGCAATCAAAAGTAATACTACACACACATAATATAGTGTGTGTGTGTGCATGTAATATTATTTTGATTGCCTTATAAACAAGTAAAAACTTAAAATTAGCTTTATAAACAAGAAAACAGTCTGTAAATTAGACCATGCCACTCTAGTGTCTCTTGTGACTGGGAAGAGGAGAGTAAAGCCAAATGAGTGAAAGTCCTGCATTTGCTATGGAGCGTGTTACAATTATTCAATGTATACACAGAGTCAAGTGTCTATAAACATTGTTTTTTATATATATATAAAATATTGGGGGGGGGGCAGTCATGGCCACAGTCACGGTCACTCCAGGCAGTGGGAATGGGGCACAGCATCCAGGGATCCCCCCAGCGCAAGTCATAGCCCTGCTGCACCTGGCCTGGGCAGGCTAAATTGCACAATGAGGCTGTGCACCACTGATGAGCTCTGGCACTAGTGTACACTACCTGCTTGACGCCTGTGAGCATTATAACGAAACTCCCCCACGCGCTAAGTGGAATCAGGTATGAATTTAAAATGAGCATTATAGCAAAATAGTGCCAAGCTAAACTGTGTTAAGCTGGGGTTGCTTGTATATAATATATAAATATTATACACAAGCATGCACTCTATATATTCAGTATTTTACAAAGTCACATCATAATGACTAATAATATATGGCTTTTCTATTTCTGATCCCTCTAGAATGAGAGTAAATACACTTTACACTAAGTCACTATGATGCAACTTGGTGAAATACTAAATTGAGTCAGAAGAGAAAAGACTCTAGAGAACTCGTCATCCCTTGTGCTCTCATTACACAGCAGCGAGTAGACATTGCCTCCACTTCATAGATCCCAGGGAACAAGAGTGCTGCAGTTACAACAACATGATTTACTGTATTTTTTTGCGAAGTTTTTGATTTAACTTGAAAAATGTTATCAAGGGGAACACATGACAATAAAAGAGAAACAGGAAAAAGATGGTACTTAATTGTATCTTCTATTAAAAGAACTTCAAAGATCTATTCTTATTGTATGTTACTTGTAATGGCTCATGTCTGAACTGCTCCTACCATCTCCCAGAATCTCTGTAACAATTCTTGTTGGTGTGCTATGACTATGACTATAACTCATGAACTGAAAGACCTCTGTTGCTTAACTCCACCAACATACAATAACACCACTGTAACTCCACAATAATTTGATGTTGTTATTCTAGAACATTTTTCTGCCCTTTCTTTGCTCTCAAGGAGAGCGTACCAGAAGTTAGAGAGGGTTCTATCCATCTCATTTTGCTATACCTAGTCACGCTGTATCATTTTAAGGTAGGCAGATACCCTAGAATTTAATTCACTTGACACACCTGTTTCACTGGTTCTTTGCTTCAGTGCTGCAGTCACATGCTGGATTCTCTCAAATGCCACCTCATCCCCCAGCATATTTCTTTCCTAGCATCAGCAATAGCAGAAAAAGCTGGGGAAAACGTGCTAATCTCAGACTGTACAGCCCCATACGCAAATGGAAATACAGCTGCCAACATTACAACATTTTCCATTACCCTTCAACTTGACAGTGACAAATATAGAAGGTGTTTCTTGGAAGCCAAACCTTAGCCAAATATTTAACCATAATACATTCAGCTACATTTATTCTAACCCTTATATTAATTGATTCAGAAATCTGAAATCACTGAATAAGGGTCAGGTACAGTGAAAGCTACTAATGCATTCCCTGTAAGTTATCTTGATATAAAATCATGATACCCTATGTTTCACCATTTCAAGATAACTCAGTCTTTAAACATACTGGTTTATGGCAGCAATTGAGATACTTATCCCAAGAACATGTGGCAAATCTTGAGGTGACTTAGCATTAAGTTACAGAAAAGAAGTAAGCTGAATTACCTTACTTGGAATCAATATAATGCCCCAAAGATGAAGGCCCTGTAACCCATCTATTAACCTATTAGTAACTCTAAGGCTCCAGTCACACACAATATTCAAAGCAAAGAGACTTAAACAAAGCAAACACCTGTGTACTTTTGGTGCTGATCATTCAGGTATTACATTCATAGTAAGGATCCTCACATTCATTTTTGTCATCACGTTGGATAACAACCTGACACCTGTCAGCACATCAGTATCTTCCTCAGTTTTCAAGGAAGTAATATTGGGGTCAGAGGTGACCAACCTGAGATGATTTTCAATTAAAAATAGTTTGATCTTCATCCTAAACATAGAATAATAATTCACAGGCCTTCCACCTATTCCTAGTAGGCTGGAGGTCTAACATAGGAAGGACCCAGAGATGTGTACACTGCACCTACCTCCATAATACAGTCTATTGGTAGAAAAGCAGTGAAGTTTAGAAAAACAGCAAAACAAGTCATCAGAATGCAATTAGGAAACTATAGAAAAATGATGAACAAGGTGATGAAGATTCTCACATGGTACTGTATCTACGCAGCACTTATTCCCTTTCAAACAGTGACTGTCTCTAAAGAGACTGTGTCAAGGACAGACACTTATCTATTAAAGAAAAGTAAAAGTGTGCGTTTCCCCCAATATCTGACAAGAGAAAGACCCCATTTTAATAGCTTGCTGTTAATAAAAAGTTCAGCAGTCTCTAGAATTGTTTAAGACTTCCAGAGCAATTATGAATAACTATATTTTAAGTCAATGAGTTAGAGAGAGGAGGCTCAAAATCAGTCATGCAGACAGCAATGTTAGCTGCTTCAATTCAACAGGACACCACACCTACTTTGCTCTGTGCAGCATCAGAAATGTCCAAGCAGCGAGAAGAGATTTGTTCTTTGTGTAATCCAGGCTATATAATTAGAAAGTAGGTTTTTAATTAAAATTGGCATTTGAGTTGCCTACTGACTGGGAGACTTGCTGCCAACTTCCAAAAGCAAAGATAGAAAGAAGAAAAAAATTTACTCATTAAATCTAGGCTTGCCAGTCTCTGCTGGGCATAGTTAAGATAATGCAGCACTGCAGAGAAGGGCAAGGAGAGAAAGCAGGTGACATATTAGGGCAGATTTTCCCTTATGATTGTACTAAATCACAAAGAAGACAGGATAGAAACTGTCTTTCTATCTTGCTTCATTTCTGGGTCAACAAACAGGATACACATAACCATTTTAAATCACAAATCTTAAAGATCATTCATCAGTGTCTGCTCAAGGAAGAGTGCATGATAAAGTACATGTGTTAAAAGAAAGTTGAGGTACTAGCTAGAATTCATGCTTAAGAGGCTGGTCTCTACTATTAGTATTATCAAGGCTTCTTGATTCTCACTGCTCCAACCAGAAATGGAGAGGCAGGGTTCTGCCTCAGGAAAACTTTCTTTCCTGGCCAGAGCATTCTCTCAGAGGACTATGAGAGTTTATATTAGCTGCTCCTACTGTACCTTCAGGAGGCTCTTCCCGCAAATGAGGGGGCACTTCTTCATTGGTAGTGTCACTTTCATCTTCTACCATCTCTGTTTCTAAGTTGGGTCCCTGTAAGGAAAAAATGCAAAGAAGATTTAACTAGGGAAGGATGCGAATTAATTTGGTGAGGGTGCAAAGTAAGGTCAGAACACTAACTGAAAAGACTAAAGTTGTGACTTACAGCAGAAAGGCATAAGGAGTCCAATTAATTAATCTTACCAAAGAGGTGGTCAAAGGGTTACTTAATCATACTCATACCATATAAGAACCTATGCAGGGAGTAAATAAGAGGACTCTTCAACTCAGAACACAAAAAGGTATAACACATCCAAAAGCTGAAGACTACAGTTAAACAAATAAATACATAAAAACAGGCCTACATTTTTAACAATGAGGGTGTGACAGCTAAAGCAAATTAATAATGACCTTGGTGTATTTTCCAAAGAAAAAAATGTAATCACAATTAGGTATTTTCCTTAAGAATCTCTTCTAAATTCAAAATGGGAAGTACTACTGGGAATTCCTATGGCTTGTTAGGATAGACTGAATTACCACAACAGCCCTCCTGGTCTTATCTATGAAAAGAACAGTCCAAGTGACATGAAAGTACTGCCAGGGCAAGTATTAAAAAGCTAGTTAATACGTCAATATTCCAGTTCTCACCATAGCTATACGTTTACAACAGATTCTTAAGCAGAACAGCTGCTTACCAGATTGTTGCATACCACTTGTTTCAAAATGAGCAAAGGGATTTTTTGACCTCTAGGATGGACATGTTCATTGTCTTACATCTGCTTACCTTAGCCTAATCTGACATTTAAAATTGTAAATGACTGATACTAAATAGTGTCTCCATAATAAGGTGCCATTTACCCATTCAATTGTCAAAACAATAAAATCACTTTGAGTCATTTCTTCTCACATACCTAAGCCTATTTTTCATTTGTGCTCCTGAAGCTGGAAGGACTGGACCAGACCGGAAAACCATAACCTTTTAGGTTGTGGGCAAGTGAACAAAAATCCTTTTTCCCTTTTCAGGAAAAATATTATTATACCAGTTTGGTTTTTTTTGGAATGCTATTAGAGCAAAACATATGAAATCTGGAGCTTAGCATAGGCAAAGGTCTCATTATGAAATAGGACTTTTGCTTATTCTAATAACAATAGGAATGGGTTTTACCATATGAAAATGGTACTTTGAACACAGCCTCTGTAGATCTCCAGCTACAGTTTTTGATCATAGATATGGGGCTAGCAGACATAGCTTTTCATGCCCAATAAGCCTGCAAGCCATGTAAAAGTTGAACAGCAATGAATTCTTTAAATTGTGAAATTAAATGCAAAAAAAAGTGCTAATTAAATACAGTGCAAGCATTAAGGTTGCAGTATTAACTTCTGGCGTTTCTGGATGTGCCTTTAAGATTGACTTGACATTGTTGCCCATCATGTATTTTCCCCACACATAAGGAACAACAAACTCTTGATCTTGTGGAAGTAGCTTAAGCTTTCAACTATTTACCTACCTGCTACTTCAACCAGACAGAGACAAAGAGACAACTGTATAGTACTGCATCATAAAGGATCTAATAGTAAAACCAGCAGCGTGTGCAACTCTGTCAAGTTAATAACATAGTTGTAACCTTGACTTCTGACTTTCATGACAATGTGCAATTTTTTACTTACATTATTGCATTAACATTGACATAATTTCTCCTTACATTTATGGCAATTAGTAACAGCACCTTATATCTTCAAGTCAAAGTTCCACACAAACATTAAATAATCATTCTTCACAGTAACCAGAATTGACCCCAGATTACAGAAAAATCAAAGTGAGCCATATAAGTAACTGGTCTCCAAACCCAGTAGTGCCTGGCTACTAGTCTAGTGAGCTGACCATCCTTATGTTCATCACAAAGATCTGGGTTGAATTGTTAGCAAGCAGATTCCTGATTTGGAGAGCTAGCTGAGTTTACAACAGGTAGTTAAAAATCTATTCAACCCCAGCACTCTCATTGTTAATCATCTTCCTCCACCCATCACATTAAATGGTAAGGAATGGGCTTCCAAGGGAGGTGGTGCTCTCCCCTACCTTGGGGGTCTTTAAGAGAAGGCTGGATAGGCATCTGGCTGGGGTCTTCTGACCCCAGCACTCTTTCCTGCCTAGGCAGGGGGTCAGACTTGATGATCTGTTGAGGTCTCTTCTGACCCTAGCATCCATGAATCTATGAAGGGAATGAATGGATCAGAGTGCATGTGTCCGTCTCTAGAGCTCCAGACTAAATAAAGAGTGTATCTGAAGCTCTACACACAAGCCCAGTTAACAAGAAAAAAACCCTTGCAAGACTAATATTTATATCAAAACCCTGTCAAAAGGACACAACTAAAGTGTTCTCCCATCCTATACCTCAACTCTTCTTCCACCAGGAAAGCCTAGGACAAAAGATGAATGTTTAAAACATGCCTTTGTGGTGGGAGAAACCTCCCTAAAGTTCGTTGTCTAGCTGTAATTTGATTGACAGACAACGCAGGTAAAGAAAGACAGCTGTTTATTTGCTCGAGCAAAGACCATAAAGCCAGCAAAAGGCAAAATGCCCACCCCCCAAGGGTGAGGCGATCTTTTATACTTATTACAACAAGGCAAGACTTCATGGTTAACAAAAAAAGCAATACTTGGGCGGTGCTTTACAAATCTTTGTAACAGCATATTTCTATTAAGCTGAACTAGCACTTTTTAAAAGTTAAAAGTTAAGTAACAGTAACATTATAGTATGTTAGCAAAACCATACACAGTAGTAGATACTTCTCAAGGACACAACCACTGCACCCAGAACAATGGCTTCCCTGTCTTATCTTACTTGCTGTAGCTGATTTTTTCAGCACACAGACACAGATCCACTTTTTAACTCAGAAAATGCTTAATACAGTTAAAATGATTACATGACACAAGCAAAGGCTTAGCTATCATTTTGCCTTGTGGTCAGCTGCATTGCTAGGCCACAGGTCATGTCTTGTATTCAGCTGTAAAGCTAATACTTCTATAATAATCCAAATTATTGTAAACCTAACAGTATGCTATCAGAAAACTATTCTATTTCAGTGTAATAACAACCTGCGCACAACACCTTCAAGATCAACAATTTTCACCAGCCCTTAATGCCTCAGCTCCTTTATTCCAACAGTGGTGCCCACTCTCAATACCCTGGTCATCTTCATTCACAACCATTTCCATCCCCAGGCCAATAAGCCACCTCCCTCATTCCAACACCCTCCAAAATGCAGTAGCAGCTATAAAATTTTAAAAAAAGGTGATTCACTTAATCTTTCCAGTCTGATGTATATCTTAGAGGGAAAGGAAAGCCTATATTTGCATATATAACACTGATTTTCAAATATGGCCATGAAATATATACCCATGAGTGCCATAAATAATACATTTTCTTCAGTGTCTAGGTTTATTTCCCTAACGGGTTTAAACCCCTGTGAATTGAAGATATTCCTATGAAAATAACTTCAGCACTGGTGGGGAGAAATGATGGCACTTGCATATTTTAATTTGTCCCAGAGAGACCCTACCACATAACTGGCATCAGCTGATCTGCACATATTTGACTTTGTTTGGAAAACCTAAGGAATAATCCTGTACCAGCTATTTGGTACCTGGTGACCGATTTTGACTCACAAGGCATAAGCAGAGATGTGGGCCCATATGCACGCACTCTCTGAAGCACCTGTTCTCTCTCAGCCCAGCACGCTGCAAATCCACCTTTGTGAAATAAATAGCATAATATAAGAAAAACAAAAGGGGTGGATCCAGACATGTAGGCAAGTGTGGTTTGTGGTGCTACAAACCTCTTTGCAACACCACAAATCACATGCATTGCGCATTAAACTGTGTACAGCAGTGCTAACTTGCAGAGCTGGGCCAAAACTTGCTACCGGGATTTCCCAGTAGCAAAAAAACCCCCAAAAACAAACAAGCCAAAAAAACCCTCAAAAGCAGTGCAAAGCATGCCCAAGTGCTGTGCCCCAGGACAAATACAGAGATGGGGGAGTAGGCAGCTGGGCTGCCTGCTCCTGCCTCCATGGGCTGTGGTGTCCCTGCACTGAGGCACCTTGCACCCCAGCCAGCTGTTCCCTGGCTGGCTGGGGCACACTGTGCTTCAAGATGGGAGCTCCACATGCCTCAGTGCTGGAGCTCTGCAGCAGAGTGCCCACACAGAAGCACGCAGAGACACAGGAGCAGCAAGCCCTGGGCTGCCTGCTCCTCCGTCTGAAGACGCACAGTGTCCAAGCTAGCTGGGGAGCAGCTGGCTAGGGTGCAGGGTGCCTCAGCAGAGTGGCTGTGCAACCCACAGAGCTGTCTGCACCATCTCCACATGCTGCTCCCCAGCTGGCTGGGGCACAGGGTGCCTCAGCACAAGGCTACTTGCTGGCTAGCCTCACACCAACGCACTCTTGCCCCAGGCAGCACCCCCTTTAGCACATGGAGCAGTGGGACAATGTGTCTAGCTGCCAAGTGCACAGGCACAGGCCTCCACTGCAGCACAAAGTAGTGGCACAAAAATGTGCTACTGCTATTTGTACTGCTGCATACACATACTCCTGCCTATGTGGATGCAGTTAAGGGGTTCTTTGTGGCTACATAAGGAGCTTCTTAGATGCCTCAGAAATCAAACAGGGGGACCCCAAAACACAAGCAAACATTAGCTCCACAGTAATCCTTCACCATGTATTCGGGCATAGTAAATTAATTAACTTCACTGTAGGACAGTGCTGTCCAGGACAAGCATTATCCTACAGCAGAGTAATTACATGCACCGAAATGCACGTGCAGACAGAGAGCAGGGTTCATCGGGGCACGAGCATGCTACAGTGCAGGGACTGATTGCCAGCTAGCCCCACACTGGAGCACCCTTGTGCCCCAGCCAGCCCCTCTGCAGCACACTGAGCCAGGGTAGAGCAGCGCCAGGCTGGCAGGCTAACCCCCGCAGACCCTCTGCCAGCCAGGGCTGCTCCACTCCAGCTCGACATGCTGTGGTCCCCAGTGCATGTGTAAACGCCACACCCAGGAGCAATCAACTTCAGTGTGGTTCATTTGTACGTGTAGACGCAACCAGCAGTTCCGATTACCAGATATC
>NW_005842214.1:1919469-1920998 GCF_000455745.1 Alligator sinensis
GAGAGAGCTACACAAAAGGCTATTTCACCTGGATATTCTGTCTCTTCCTCTCTTCCTACAAACAACCAAACAAACAACCAAACAAAAACAGGATGCAACCAGATAGCTAAAAAGTTACACAAACAAAGGAAGATAAAGTCTAACTAAGGGTTGTGGTAACTAAAGAAAGTATTGGAGAACTTTTGATTAGTTTGAATACATTTAATTCAGCAGGGCCTGATGAACTTCATCCAAGGGTGCTGAAGAAATTGGCAGAAGAGATTACCCAGATATTGGCTATAATTTTTATAAGGCCATGGGAGACAGGTGAGGTCCCAGAGGACTGGAGAAGGGCTAACATAGTACTCTGCAAAATAAGATTTTTTTTTTAAGTGTGTGGTGGGGGGAGTGGGGAGGAAGGATCTGGGAAATTATACTGGTCAGCCCAACCTCAGTAACTGAGCCCCCCCGCAGATGTTAATACTTAAGACATGATTAGCTAGTTAATTACTAGTAAAGTAGTAACCCAGCCATACATTCATTCAATTAATGGCACAATAAAACAGAGAATAAGCCACATATTACACAAAAACATGTAATAATTTGTGGCTGGTTCCCGTATGTCATAAATTGAAAGTGGTCAGGCCCAAGGGCTTGGATACACTCCCACACCTGGGAGGACTGGGCAGCTGATGAGGGCTTCCAGCTGCAGGACTCCATATGTTCTTGCAGCTGACAGCTCTGACCAGATGACCAATACTTCAAGCCATAGGCACCAAGCACCCAGTTTGCTGGTGCAGAGGGAGCCCGCCCAAGATAATACCAGGTTCCCCCTAAGCCAGCAATACTGCCCTATTGGGATCCGATACCTGCCACACGTATAGCATGGCAGGAGGCATGATTGTTCAGATCCCAAGTTGCATCTTGAACTACTGCCATAGGCCTTAGAAACAACAACTGGAATAAATTACGAAGTAGTCAATTTTTAAACATCTGGAAAACAAAAGGCTGACTTGTACCAGTAAACATGGATGTGCTGAGAACAAATCAAGCCAAACTAAATTGGTCTTCTTTGAAAAAAGGCAAAGATTATTTGATATTTTTAATGGACCGGCTATATAGTTGAGAGAAGTGTTGGACAAACTTGTGGGCATAAAATGCCTTCCTCAGGTCTCTTTCATGAAGTAACTAGTTAGGTAAATAAAAGGAATGCAGTGGACACAGTATATCTGAATTTTAGCAAGGCTATTGATAAAGTCCCACAAGATGGTCTCACAAGTAAATTGGAAATATGTACACTAGATAAAATTACTACAGGACGGATACATTTACCTCCCCTCCCTATTTCTCCACTATCTGTACAACGGGAATAATGACACTGACCTCTTTTGCGAAGTTTTTTGGAAGGACACTAAGGATTAGGCATTGCCATTAGCAGGTGATGGTTAGTCCACTGTTCTGACAGTGTTATACCTAGGGGCTTGATTATCCTAACTCCTTGTCTGTTTTCTGCCTAACAAGGCCTCCTGCAACAACCACAACTCCAAGTT
>NW_005842214.1:1921008-1938800 GCF_000455745.1 Alligator sinensis
AGGGAAAACGTCACCTGTTCCTCTTCAGTATTGTCTAACTGAAAGTAATAACTTTATAAAACCATGAGCCAATTGATTAGGACACCAATGTTACCTGCAGCCACTGATTCCCATCACAGATTCTCATAGCATCATGTTCATGCAATAATGTCCACAATAGGACCACACATCAGATTTGGTGCATCTGTCTCTCAAATTCTGCAAATCCCTGGTTTCTCTCTCCTCAGCTTTTGTTAGAGGTATATCAGTTATCTAATTTGGGCAAAGCTATTTTACCTCGCTCAGACAGGGCTCTTCTGAGGAGCTGTTTTATATTTGTAGTGTTCAGACTTGAAGACATAAGATTTTACTTGTTATGCTAAATGGGGAAGGAAGAAGTTCTCTGCTAATGTTAAAGTAATCATGCATAGCAGGAGGAGGTGCATAGGAATAATTCAAATATCATGCACAGGACTAAAAGGGACCAAATGAGTAGCTAAGTCCAGTGCTCTGCTATTACAGCCTATCATATTTTATGAAAACCCTAACCAAGCACCATCGGCAGGTACCTGTAGGTAACATTCAATTTTAATTACAAACCATTGTACTGGAGATCAGATATCTGACCAACCACATTCCAGTTTCCTTTTTGCTAGTCAGTTCCAATGGAGATGTCTACCCTTCCAAACTGAAAGCTGGAAAAAACTGAATCTATGGCAGATCAGTCTGTTCAAGGGACATTTCAACTAGTTATGGGAAGCAAACCTCTTTCCCACAGTAGCAAGAGTTACTTGCAATGTTCTGCATGGGCCACATTACAGATGTTCCATTTTAGGGATTGCAAATATGCCCCTTCTGCATTTAATTAACACTACATTAAACAATCATTTCTATGGAAACACAAAAAATGCATACAGCATAGCTCCAAGATAGTAATGAGAAGGATCCCTGGTATTTGGTCTTTTGAATTATTTTAGTGAACCTAGAAACCAAACAAAGAAAATTCTGAAGAAAAACAGCAAAATATTATATGAGTTATCCATCCCCTCTCCCACAACCACTCTGAAATCTCTTTAGAAACTGCCACAGGAGCCTGCTGTCCTATATTCTGACTACGCTGTACATATATTGCCTTTGCAGGGCAGCTTTAGTTTCAGCATTTGACACTCTGAACACAAAAGCATCCGGGAGCTGGTCACTTAGCAAGGATGCATCCTGGTCCCAGATTTCAGCTGACCCACTTACATATTTATGGATGTAGAGTCCGTCAGCTCTCACAAGAGAAACACAGAACAAAACAAAAAACAATTATGAACTGGAGCATGAACACATACTACCAGGTCTGGCTATACTACACGTTTTCCCCTGAGCTATGACACCTCCAAGTACTTCCTGCACAAATCCTGAGTGTTAAATTTGTCATTTAAAATGTGTGTTCAGGCAATCACAGAGACTTTATTGCACAACTGGAAGGAAAAAGACACAAGGCTTCTCAGGAATGAATGAATTATTATAGGGACTATTTTTTTTACCTTGGTGTTAAGACAGCACAAGAGCAACACCTGCAAGTATGGCTACTCAACCTTCTTTCAGAGGTATGAGCAAGATAGGGAAGGAATTTAATGTTACCAAAAGGGAGCACACTTAAGGAATTCCACCTGCAAATCTCCCTAAACCTGTAATATGGCTGTCCTCCTCCAGTGGAATTAACACAAATACTTCTAACACTCATCCTTCTTACTACTGTTCCTGCCGGTTCTACTGTTGGATCTCCAGAAGATGGTGAAAAACAAAGCAAAAACCACAAAAACAGCAGCAGCAGCATCCATGCAGATGACCTTCCCTGTTCCATATACCCACCTCCTGTAATAAATGTTTACTATTACCCCTGGAGTAAATTACTTCAAAAACAGAATTGTGAGGATTCTAGACAATTAAATCAGACATCTGTTGTAGTTTACCTGCCAAAACTGGAAAGTGGCTAGGACAGAGACTGTTCTAATTCTAAAAACCTCTCTCAGAATTAAATTTTCCTGAAGTTTCAAGTGGACATGATATTTATTTCCTGACATATCATTACCTTTCCCTGCTCCCTAGTAAAAAGAGCATATTATGTGCATCAGACGCATGTATAATTCACTTGTCTAACTAACAAAGCCAAGCCCTTCTTTTTCCTAATAATTGCTTGTATTTTAAGCAAATATTTGTTACCTATATCTTGTTTAAATGTATAGCATCTTCCAGCAGCAGCTCCATAGTCTACTTTGTAATGTAATTGTACTCTGGTTAACTGCATAAGCCAGCAGTGCTCAACCTTCTGGTCCTGTGAGCCAAATGAATGGTGCGGAGCCAACCCCGGCACACCTAAATCAGGCCCCACAGGGTTGCCTCAGACCCACAGGCTCCCCACAGGTCCAGAAATTTGGCAGTTGAAGAGAAGCAATTAACACTGCCACCACCCCCCACTCCCCCACACCAAATTTTTAGACCTAGCAGAGCCCCGCAGGCCAGATTACACAACTCTGTGGATCACATCTGGCCTGTAGGCCAGGGTTTGAGCATCCATGGCATAATCAGTTCCAAAATGGTAAAGGACATTTCAGCTTCAGATGATTCACTGTCCTGGAACTGACTAGCTCCCACCATTTTCAAGGCTTTTAACTGGGAGCTGGTTAGCAGAGCTAGACTAAAGTCAGCCAGAATGTAAGACAGGGTGGCACCTTCCCAGTTCAGAGACATATAAGCTTTTGTAGGCAACAACCTATGGCTCATGCCTCTCTGACCCAGGTATTCTCTACAGTTGGGCAAGGTGGCACCTTTTAGTCATCACACAGACTAATGTTTGGTAACATTAAATGCTATACATTTAAAAGGATGGGAACAAGTCAGTTTAGGAGCGGTTAACATCATAGTACTGACAGCACTGTGTATTTAACAGACATTGCTTATATTCTTTAAGTACATAGACCAGTGATTCTCAAATCAAGATGCCATAGCACCCTAGGGTGGCCTGAGATCCTTTTAAGGGTGCCACAGGGTACCACACAATGCTAGAACTGTTAAGTGTGCAAACATGATTGACAAGGTAAACCCAGAGATTTCATACAGGAATCCATTGTGTGAAACACACTGACTTGTGCTCTTCCCAAGTTCTCTGCAACAGAAGAATTGCTCTATTTTTCCGAATTCAAAACATAAGTGAAAGCTAAGTGCTGGCATTTTCTGAGGGATGCCTTGAATCTAAAAGGGTTGAGAAAACTAGCAGAGTGTTCTCTTCAGGCTTGAGGCTCTCTCTTTCATATGGAGTCAGATATCAACTTCCAAATCTATGAGCCACTGTCTGGTATTATCGCTCAATGTGCAGATTCCATCTGCCTCATCTGGGCATTTGTAAAGATTGCAGCTTTTGATTATGTGCTGTGCTCTTTGTTGAACACTGCATTCACACATGGGGCTGTTCAAGATGTTCATCTTGTAAAGTGTTATTTTAAAGCATCCATATCCAGATCTCAGTCTGTTCAGTTTGACCATGCTGCTCTGTCAAGGTCATGCCGAATGGGGGACTTCTGTAGTGTTGGTAGAAAACACCGTAGGAATAAGTCTGATCTTTCCCAGCAGTCAGCCCACTCCATTGTGCCCACAAGTTTGGCTCAGCATCCCCAGGAACCAGATCTGATCCTTAGGCCAGTGGCTGAGAACGCCGATGTTAACAGGGGAAATCTATTTACATAACAGATTTCAGTCTTTCATATATACAATTTTCAGTTCATAAGCTTGGGACAAGACACTCTCTGCAGTAAGTCATGTTGTGCACCACCTACTGTACTTCAGCCAGTAGGAAGGGAAAGGGATGGGTTTGACCCTAAACAGAATCATTTTCACATTGTGTTTGATAAGTGCACTGGACTGAATAAAAACCAACATTCATATTTGTTTAGAAACCTAGTATAGTGGATGCATTTGTCCTTTGTTTTGAGCAACACACACAACTGTGTAAACTGGATACCTGCATTTTTCAGATGTTTGGCGGTTACAAGGCCTACTGATCTTACTTAAGCTATGCAGTTAGCTGATGCAACCAAATCTATCTTCATACATTATTCCTTAGATATCGCATGTAGGTCTCAAACATTTGAGATGAGCCTCTGCTATCAAGAGGCACTGAGTAGCCATGGAGGGAGAAACCTGTTAAGATTGAAGGTTCTAGTTCACTCAATTTTCAGCATACATTGCATTTAAGTCTGTTGAAGATTTTCTAAATTTGATGAGAATGTTTAATCGAACAAGCCTACTCTGTCATCTGCATATCTTCACCTCGGGGGTTTCCAAAATCAGCTGGATTTTCTGTAGAGAAGAGTGAAAATTGATCTATAACCAAAAATAGGGGGTTTGTATTCAAAGTTTTAGAAGAGTCTTTTGATGGAGGTTTTGTATTTAAATTTGCAACAAAAGCTTTTGTACCCGGCTTTAGCCCAACGGGAAACTGAAGTGCAGAATTATAGCTCCCCCTTGGCCCAAAATATAGGGGCATGACAAAACCGCTAACAGTGACAAGCTAAAATTCTAAATGTAATGTTTATGGGATGCTCAAAACAAAAGACAAACATCAAGTGTTATAATTTAACTATACTTAATGTTAGATACTGTACTAATGGGGACCACATCATCATAGGACGGGAATATATTAGCAGAGAACACAGGTCATCAAGTAGTATAGTAATATGAATCAAGGTACCTTGTACTATGAGTAGCCCAGCTTAAAGGACCAAATCCAAAAGCACTTAAGCACCTGGGTACATACAGCAGTACATCCAGGTGGACCTGGACAGGTTAGAAAAGTGGACAGAAAAGAATAGGATACAGTTCAACAAAGACAAATGCAAAGTGCTGCATCTAGGGAGAAGAAATCATCAACACACCTATAGGCTAGGGGACGACCTTCTTAATAGCACTACAGCAGAAAGGGATCTCAGTCATAGCTGTCTCCAAGATAAATATGAGCTGTCAACGTGACCAAGTAATCAGGAAAGCTAACCGCACTATCACGCATTAGCAGGTGCATCACAAGTAGGTCCAGGGAAGTGATACTTCCCCTCTATGCGGCATTGGTCAGGCTGCAGTTGGAGTATGTTCTGGGTGCCACACTTCAAGAGGGATGTGGATAACCCTGACAGGGTCCAAAGGAGGGCCGCTTGTATGGTGAGGGGCTTGTAGGTAAGGCCCTACAAGGAAAGACTGAGGGACCTGGATCTTTTCAGCCTCCACAAGAGACGGCTGAGAGGGGATCTTGTGACTGTTTACATATTCATCAGGGGGAGCAGCAAGAAATAGGAGATGCTCTGTTTACCAGGGCACCCCTTAGAATAACCAGAAACAACAGCCACAAACTAACAGACAGCAGATTTAGGTTGGATATCAGAAAACTTCTTTACGGCTGGATATCAGAAAACTTTACGGTAAGGGTTGCCAGAATCTGGAATGGGCTTCCAAGGGAGGTGGTGCTCTCTCCTACTTTGTGGGTCTTTAAGAGGAGACTGGACAAGCACCTGGGGTCATATGACCCCAGCACTCGCACCTGGCTGGGGTCATCTGACCCCAAGGCTCTTTCCTGCCCAGGGCAGGGGGGTCGGACTCGATGATCTACTGAGGTCCCTTCCACCTCCAACAACTATGAAACTTCAGTGGAAGCATAGTCTAAAAATCCTGGCTAACCACCTTAAGTGCTTGAGAAAGTCTATAAATGCTTCAATTTTCATCAGTAAAATGACTTTGGAAATGACAGTTCTACTACTGTATGTACCCAGGGAGTGCTATCATCTTGGCTGAGCTGGGCATCAAATGCATGAGGCACTGATACTATTTGGGATTCACTGGCTAGGTGTTCCCGGGCCAAGTTCCTGCAAGGATCTTATAAGATGGTATGCTAAACATCCCCTACCTAGAGCCCTTGAGTCAAGCACAAAACAGCAGATATGGTGACTTGCATTCAAAAGCATGAGGAAACAAGAGAGAACTGCTGGCACTTGCTGTCAAAGGACCACTCATCAATTACTCAGGAACTGCACATACACCTTAGACATAAAAATATATATTTTGATTGGAAAGAAATGTGGATCAGGACACAGTGATTAAACAAGTTATACCAACAAGTTTAAATTATACTTCAGTTACTATCACAGGAAGTTAAATGCTCTGGGAGCGTGGAGACACCCGAGTTTAATATCACATTCAGCATATAGTGCCCAAATGGTTCCAAACTCCTTACAAGTACAGCCCAGCCATGTGACAGTATACAAGATATATTGACATCTCTTGGTAGATCAAATGAGCGAACTTGTATTTAGGCCAAAAATATAATCTGTAAAACCCTGAAGAATAAATGGCGCTAGAAAGCAACTGGTGTTTAAAGAATGAATCTTAAGGTGATATCTTTTATTGGATCAACTGCATAGTTGCGATAGTTAGACAAGCTTTCAAATGCAAGACATTTTTCATCAACCATGCAGTTGGCCCAATAAAGATATCACCCTAACAAATTCTTGCCTCCCACATAATTCCTGAATGATCATGGCTACAACATCACTCTAACACTACTGTATATTCTGTTATAATACAACCCTCCCCTTCTGGAAAATTCAAAATCACAGGTAGTTAACAAACAGGAGTTGAACAACAGGATCAGAGAAATAATGGAAAAGAAAAGATCAGAAAAATGGCAGTCCTTAATGTAATCCCACAGTACGAAAGGTTGGGGCAAGGGAAAGCTGATACATATTCAGAAGAAGCATTTGAAAACAGATCTTCAATCTGAGGAAGAAAGATGAAAATCTGCAATGCCAGAAAAGAACCCTGGTTACAACAGAAAGGAAACTGGCCATGAGTTAGTAGTGCGGTTGGCATTGAAAAACAATAGGAGTTGACTTCAAAGCCTAATCTGTTTGGGGCCTAAAAATGTATGCCCCTCTCCAGAAGTCTATATATACTTCAACACCTAAATACTTCTGAAAAACTGTTCCTCTGCACCTCAGCTCCCCATTTCTAAATTTGGCATTCCCCTACTTGGAAGACAAAAGGAGGATACCCACAATAATGTAAAATGCCCAGATACTGTACTAATGAAGACAAAAGACAGACCCAAGACAAACAGAAATTACTTTCTCAAGACATCTGATTTTGTTTTTCCACGTGTGCAAATTCCTTTAGCATTCAAAAATTCACTTTATTTTAAAAGTTCACATTTGCAGGCCTACAATACTCACTACTGTTTGTTAGTTATGAATAAATGAATTTAGATACAATTAAACTTTCATATTGCACATGTGCAATGCTTCATTTTCCTGATAAAAGCAATAAGCAACATTCTAGAGAGATGCAGGTGGTGAAAGAAACTAAGCTGAATTGCTTCACTGAATAGTCACTCATTTAAAGATACAAGCCTTTGGTCAAATATCTGACACCACATCAGTATAATCCAGACAATTCTAGGAATTTGGGATGAAATCCTTGCTTTCAAGTCAAATAGTGTAATTCCCATCAAGTTCAGGGGAGCCACAATTTTACCCTAGTGTCTCAAAGTCTGGCTGAGGGTTGTAGCTACTGTGGCTAAGTACAGACATTCAAAAATCCCAAGCCTGAATAGAGTCAATCTTTGCAGGTTACTCTAACCTGCATAGATTGAACTGACAAGCAAGTGAATAGACATTCCCTTTTGATTCTGGAAATGCAGTCACATGCCTGCAGTGGTTTAGGCTAGGAGCCAGGGGGTGCTGGAGCAAGCCCTCCCCCCTTCACTTCTGCAGTGGCCAGAAGGCCGGAGGGAAGCTGAACTTGGGAGGGGAACATGCCCAGGCCCCAGCAGGTATGACTGGGGAATAGTTCACCCCCCACCCCCCATGGCCTGCAGAGTCACCAGCCAGGGTGTGCCTGGAAGGGGGAAACAGCCCTTGTCAGGCTTTCCGGGTTGGGGGGGGACAGCATGCCCCCCTCAGCCTCCACTGGCACCAAAGGTGAAGCAATGAGAGTGGGAACATGGCCAGACCCCAGACATGGGCCTGAGGCAAAGGGGAGGAAGGAGGGAGGAATCGCATTGAAGCAGTGCTGGCAGGGACCTCCAGAGGTCCTCTAGTATCTAGTCCAGGCCCTGCCTGAGCCCTGGCCAGACCCCTCACACCACTACAAGCACCGTCTAAAGAGCAGAGGGCTTGCTCGCAGCCCCCACAACCAAGAACACCCACCAGCTCTGTACTGCAGGAGAAAAAAAAGACACCAAGGGCTTCCTGCGACCAGTTCCCGCACCCTCCCCCTGCCACCCCACAGCAGGGACCAGTGCTGCACCCATCCAGCCCTGACCCCGAGGCAGCGTCACACAAAGCCCCCTCAACCCAGCCCTGCAGCAGGGGAGGAGGAGGAGGAGGAGGAGGTAGAGAGCCCTGCCCACTGCAGTGGCTCCATGACAGCTTGACCGGGCCTAGGCCAGGGAGCCAAGAGCAATCTGGGCACACAGCTCGCACAGCCACAGCTGGTTGGGAAGGGCCCTGCCCCCGTAGCCCTGCCTAGCCCAGCTATCTGCGCAGAGCTGGGGTTGGGACTATGGGGCTGAGCTGTGCCTGCTCACATGCGCAGCTGAGGAAAGGTGCAGAGGGGCCAGGCTGCTGGGGCAGGGCCCTTCTCACCCAGCTGTGGCTGGGGCCACGGGAGCTGTGTGCCCAGATTGTATGTAGCTCCCTGGCCCAGGCTGGGCTGGGCTGGGCTGTCACAGAGCTGCTACGCAGGGCTAGCGTGGTGGAAGCAAATATAGCCCAGCTAGTCACTGTACAGACAAGTACTTTTCACATTAACAATGCTAATTTAAAAATCACTTAAAAACCCATCCCACTGTCCCCAAAAAGGAGAGGTAAAAGCCTAAGCCCAGGTGAAAACCTCTTCTGTCAGCTGCCCACTTTTTTTCAGAGTTGCCACCCAAATAAATGAGCAAAGTACAAGTTAGTTTCTTACTAGGAAGCCAAATGCAGGATACATGACTAACCAAAACAGGGTACTTTACAAACTATCCTAAGTGAGAACATTGTGGCCTTCACAGTTCTCAGTGTCACAACCCAAAAGGTGTGATTTTTATTTGTGTGTGCTTCGGCACTGCTAAATTGTCCCCGCTAAATTGCAAGCTTCCTTGCACGGTGGAGTTTTCTGCTGCAAAAGAGAACCCCGGTGCAAGGGAGAATTTCCCGCCGATTTGAAGCTTTCTTTGCAGGGTGCATTTCTTTGTTGCAGCACAGAAATGCTCATTGCAAAGAGTTCCCGCCATTTGTATGTAGATTTGGGTCCCATTATTGGCCAGTTCTAAATTATTCACACGTGGCGGCTAATAAAAGTACCCCCCCCCCGCGCGAAAGAACTGGACCCACGGAGCCTAGCAAACTTCGTGTGAGTTGGTTCAGAGCTCTTCCGGACGAGTACTTTCTTCGGCTGACGCGATGGGCTCGCGTGTTCAAAGCCTTCAGCCGAATTGGGCTAGAGTTCACGAGTCTAGAACTCTTGTCCGCCTCTTTCCTTTTTCTTCTCTGTAACTGCAACTGAAACAAGCTTTCCAGCCTACACCACTGCCATCTCGGTGTAAGTAAACAATCTTTTAAACTACCGATACGCGTCTGTGCCTAATTCCAGAGCGAAAGCCACCCCTCTCCGCCCCCGCGAGCCCGGGCTGCTGGCCACAGCCCGCGTGCAGCACGAAAAAGGGCTCGGGGCGCTCCCGGCCCGCACACTCAGTAGGTTCACCCTTCACTAATATATTTTTCCTTTTAAAAACTTAAGTGCAGGCTAGAATTCAGAGATTGAAAAACTAATCTCTGAAGAAATAAATGTGGAATAGAATATGCTCAACCTTGTTTTATTTCTACCCTCTTCTTGATTAGTCGTAGTTACTAAATAAAAGCCTCACATATCTTTCAGGCTGCACAGCATGGAAAAGCCAAATTTCATTTTTCTTTCAGGACTCCTTTTGTTTGTAAACAAAGAGACTAAAAGCCTTTGAGCTCCTTAGCAGCATCCTCACCTACTATGGGCGTATCCAGGATTTGTAAAGGAGGGTGCAGGAGTAGTAACGGGTGCTACATGGATGGGTGCACCCCTGCTCCCAGCGTCTAGGATGGGCAAACCATGTCACGGGAGCAGTAGCCAGGGACTTTAAGCCCCAAGTCAGGTAAGAATCTCCATCTCCCCAACCCCTTTCTCAGCAACACCTCTCCTCCTGTTTGCCTCCTCCCCCACCTACCACTGCTGTCCCCAGCTATTTGTGTAGCAGGAGCTCAAGTCTAGAGCTTCTCCTACTGTACTGCATCCAGGCTGTACAGGGAGCTGGGCACAGCCACTTACCTCTTTGCATGCAACCACAGCACTGGCACAAAATTCACTTTAATTTCAGCAGACAACAGCAAGTTTCTTGTAGGAAAACATCATAGCCATAAAGGATGTTCACGCCCCCTGCTCACAATTTGCATAACTAGCCACAGTAAAGAGCACTTATCTGACTTTGTGGGAAGTATAAATCTAATATAATATCCGATTAGGGTTTCAGTTAAACAAATGTTCTATCATAGGCAAGACGCTATGACAAACTCCATCACTGCTTGGCAAGGTTCTTATGTCCTTAGATCAACATGGCTACAACCAAAAATCTGTTACTGCTCAACATTCTTCATCCCCTAGGCACAGCATCAAGTTAGGCTATGAAACTAATGCAGCGTTAGAAGTGCTCAAGGTAGCAGCAAACTCATCTGATAGATTACAGTAATTCTCTGCCTGCTTTCATTTACCAACTAGGAGAGGTGAAGATATCTATCTAGCCAGAGAGTGCAAATGTCAATTTTTATGCATATAAGTAAGAAATCGAAAGCCTTTTCCTACAGTTTGGGTATAAAAAGTTTGTGTTCTGGGTTGGTGGTAGTAAGCCATTACACTGCTGGAGTAAGGTTAGGAGGTATGCTGCCGCTCACTCCTTTGATTGGCAGAGCAGGATAGGAGAATTCACCTTCCCACAGGCTGTTACTGGAAATGGGATGCAGCTTCGTTGGTTCTACCAGGGAGATTTGTCAAAGAAGAGGCACAAAGAACTAGATGTACTCTCCAGGTCTTGTATGAAAAGCAGATGTAAAAATATTAAGATCCATTTCGACCCAATCATAAACTCTTTTTTGTTCTACACTTTAGGAACCCTGGGTTTCAGCCAGCTTTGATCTCCTTTATGAAGGAATAATGCCTTTAACTTCTACCACCCTTCCCCTGCTTTATGCAATATGAAAAAAAAGACAATTTGACTCCATTAGACTAGTGGACAGATTCTATGTCCAACATAAAATGTCCAATATTAAGAGAAGCACAGCAAAAAAGTCATCTGTTAGAACTTGGACATTTCTTTGCTTCATTGACCTTAAAAACACCCATCAAGCTTTACTACCATCAGCAATGGATGCAAATGATCCATTCAGGACATGGCAATATTACAAAATATTTTCCCACCACTTCAGCACTGCACCTGCAGTAATTTTTCCCCCTTTAAAATAGATCCTATATACAAATCTTTAGCAGTATTTTGTTCTGCTTAGACAGGGTATAAATGAAAAAGAAGATCCATAATAACTGTTGATAATACACACTCTTTAAAGCTGCTACCTAGATATGCTATTTCCTAGGGAAATAACAAAAGGTAGGTGATGGGTGTAGGGGAGGGAAGGGCATTGGGATGGGAAGGGAAAAAAAGAACAAATAAAGGCAAGTTGTTTTTAGAAAAAGCTAAATCTATAGACACATTGTCAAGAAATGAAATATTGTTCTGATTTTTTTAAGTCAGAATGAGTTATCATTACGGGGTAAGCTATAGGGCTGTGCAAAATTTTGCCAGCAGTTTCATTTTGATGCTGTTTCGACTTGTTTTGAGCTCGAAACAGCAAAATCAAAACAAAACAGAGATCTTCGAAACAGACTCAAAACAAAACAAGGCAAGCTGAAACGTTTCAAAATTTTCTAAACGTTTCAAGTTTTGAAGTTCAAGCTGGGCTTGCCTGCTCAAACTGGGCTTGCCTACAGGGAAACAGAAACTAAAGCAAGGAAAGGAAGGGGGAAGGGGGTGGGGGGGGGAAGGAGCGCTGTCATTATTGACTGCGTAACTGGCCAGTGACCGTCATCCTTTCCTCAGGTCCCTTCCAATCCCAGTGCTCTGAGGGAGGGATAGAAACGCTGCATAAAAGGCAGCATTGTTTGAACTGCCCCGCTTTCTGCCTTGGGGTCAGTTGAGTGAGGGCATACTTTAACACACACAGTGTCACCCACCTATGTCATGAGTTTTGCCTGTCAGCAGCTAGAGGAGCAGGGCCCCAGAACCCAGACCCCGCCTTGCACCTATCTCCTTGACAGCCGGCAGGCTGTGTGGCCGCAGCAGGGCCTAGCAGGCCAGCAGTTTTCACCCCCCTGTGCCCCAAGACAGACACAGTCCCACAAGCACCCATATCACAAGTTTTGCCTGTCAGCAGCCAGAGGTGCAGGGCCCCAGAAGCCCCTGTACCTATCTCCTTGAAAGCTGGCAGACTTCGTGGTCTCAGCAGGGGCTATCATTCCTCCAAGTTTCATCCAAATCAGGACAGAAATGACAAAGTTATAGGCTGTTTAGAGCTTCCCCATTATAGCCTATGGGCAAAACATCAAAACAGAGAAACTGTTTTGACAAAATGAAACGGAACAGCAGTTTCAAATCGAAACAAAAATCGAAACGATGTTCCGTCAAAGTGTCAAAACGGAATGGTGCCATTTCGCACAGCACTAGTACACAAGTATCTAAGCGAGCTAGACTTACAGGAAGGAATTGAGTCCCAGGCATAGCGTATACCTAAGTTCTGTCTTCCCTCCCACCCTGGTTCAATTACATTCTGGAACATTTAGGCTGAGAGTAAGATGACCAAGATCAAAACCTCAGCATAAAGAGAAACCCAAGAAGAGGAGTGGAGGCTCTCCACTGGGAGACCTGAAAGGGAACTACAGAGGTTGTTGGGTCTCACAATGTATTACCTGAAGATTAATGCTTGACTAGAACTCTTGCACCCTAGAGACAAGATATGTGAGGCCTTAGTACAAAGACATAAAAGCTGTTTACAAACCCTACTAAGAAAGATCAGAAAGCATGAAGAAACGGCACTGATGGGAAAGGCTCCCAATACAAGGGTTTGAACATATTTGGCTAATTAATACACCAAGAAGAGAGATATTTTTTTAAGCTGTTAGTAATAGATAAGATTATCCGACATAAGAGGGAAACAGAGCTTACCAAAAGGTAAGGCATGCTATAAAGATGTGTCCTGTACATATCCTTACCAGAAAGGCAAACTACTCATTTGCTCTATACTGAAATACTCTATACAAATTAACAGACAGATGCAAGAACTCAAATAGGAACTGCCCCTCACCCACTTTTAAAAATGCAACACAACTTCAACCTAAGCCCATATTGCACACTGTCAAAAGCCCATAAAATAGTCAGTCATGCACATTTGTAATAATGTACAATGTAAGGCATGATTAAGCAGGGACAGGAACAATTTTGAAAAAAAATTAGCTGTTTCCCAGTTCTGCATTCAAGAAGACCGAGGCTCCCAGAACTTTTCATTTTCAACCCCAAGCAGGAAGTGTTGTTTAGCCAGCATTTCAAATTTTAAAAGAACAAGATACTTAACTCAGTAACTTGTCAGGAAACATCAAGTAGTTGAATGCCATCTGCCTGGAATAGATCTTTTGTAGGCCCACGTGACCTGGATTAACAACAATCCAGAAAGATACAAAAATCCTTGGATGTCAGAGACTGGAATATGTCATTATTGACTGCGTAACTGGCCAGTGACCGTCATCCTTTCCTCAGGTCCCTTCCAATCCCAGTGCTCTGAGGGAGGGATAGAAACGCTGCATAAAAGGCAGCATTGTTTGAACTGCCCCGCTTTCTGCCTTGGTGTCAGTTGAGTGAAGGCACACTTTAACACACACAGTGTCACCCACCTATGTCATGAGTTTTGCCTGTCAGCAGCTAGAGGAGCAGGGCCCCAGAACCCAGACCCCGCCTTGCACCTATCTCCTTGACAGCCGGCAGGCTGTGTGGCCGCAGCAGGGCCTAGCAGGCCAGCAGTTTTCACCCCCCTGTGCCCCAAGACAGACACAGTCCCACAAGCACCCATATCACAAGTTTTGCCTGTCAGCAGCCAGAGGTGCAGGGCCCCAGAAGCCCCTGTACCTATCTCCTTGAAAGCTGGCAGACTTCGTGGTCTCAGCAGGGGCTATCATTCCTCCAAGTTTCATCCAAATCAGGACAGAAATGACAAAGTTATAGGCTGTTTAGAGCTTCCCCATTATAGCCTATGGGCAAAACATCAAAACAGAGAAACTGTTTTGACAAAATGAAACGGAACAGCAGTTTCAAATCGAAACAAAAATCGAAACGATGTTCCGTCAAAGTGTCAAAACGGAATGGTGCCATTTCGCACAGCACTAGTACACAAGTATCTAAGCGAGCTAGACTTACAGGAAGGAATTGAGTCCCAGGCATAGCGTATACCTAAGTTCTGTCTTCCCTCCCACCCTGGTTCAATTACATTCTGGAACATTTAGGCTGAGAGTAAGATGACCAAGATCAAAACCTCAGCATAAAGAGAAACCCAAGAAGAGGAGTGGAGGCTCTCCACTGGGAGACCTGAAAGGGAACTACAGAGGTTGTTGGGTCTCACAATGTATTACCTGAAGATTAATGCTTGACTAGAACTCTTGCACCCTAGAGACAAGATATGTGAGGCCTTAGTACAAAGACATAAAAGCTGTTTACAAACCCTACTAAGAAAGATCAGAAAGCATGAAGAAACGGCACTGATGGGAAAGGCTCCCAATACAAGGGTTTGAACATATTTGGCTAATTAATACACCAAGAAGAGAGATATTTTTTTAAGCTGTTAGTAATAGATAAGATTATCCGACATAAGAGGGAAACAGAGCTTACCAAAAGGTAAGGCATGCTATAAAGATGTGTCCTGTACATATCCTTACCAGAAAGGCAAACTACTCATTTGCTCTATACTGAAATACTCTATACAAATTAACAGACAGATGCAAGAACTCAAATAGGAACTGCCCCTCACCCACTTTTAAAAATGCAACACAACTTCAACCTAAGCCCATATTGCACACTGTCAAAAGCCCATAAAATAGTCAGTCATGCACATTTGTAATAATGTACAATGTAAGGCATGATTAAGCAGGGACAGGAACAATTTTGAAAAAAAATTAGCTGTTTCCCAGTTCTGCATTCAAGAAGACCGAGGCTCCCAGAACTTTTCATTTTCAACCCCAAGCAGGAAGTGTTGTTTAGCCAGCATTTCAAATTTTAAAAGAACAAGATACTTAACTCAGTAACTTGTCAGGAAACATCAAGTAGTTGAATGCCATCTGCCTGGAATAGATCTTTTGTAGGCCCACGTGACCTGGATTAACAACAATCCAGAAAGATACAAAAATCCTTGGATGTCAGAGACTGGAATAACAGTACACTGGCTAATAGAAAACTCTTACAAGCTCATGGGCACACCGTACACAATCTAAATAAAATGTCAGTTTCTCCATCGCTTATGAACAATTTGCTTTTCTTCTCTAGCACTTTTTTATGGCAGAGATTATTCTTCTGCATGCTTCAGGCTTACTTCACTCCCTCAAGTTGGGTGATAAATCCTGACTGCTGTTTTCCTTCTAGTATGTTGGCTATGCAGGACTAAAAGTCTCATATCTATCAAGAGAATCATTTATGACATTTAAATCACTAACACCTGTATACAGGCACAAACAGCCTAAGTATCCCTGTGAATATAACAAGAAAAATGGGGCAGACTGGATTTTTAGTTTTAAGTACATAATTACCCAATTGCACCTGCGCTCAGATGCCCGAATCAGAATCTTCCATTATATAAATACAAAAGAACACATAGTTTCCTAACCAAAGAGTTTAGCATGGTTAACACAACTTTTTTTGGCTGGTGAAAATTCACTTTGTACAAAAAGTTACAGAACAAATCACGCCCAAGGTAGAAGTTCCTAGGATAGTGATTCTCAACCAGGGTCCCAGAGCAACCTACGGTGCCTTGAGATCCTTTCAAGGGGGTACCTGATGGATTCTCTTGATGGACATGAAACTCTTGGTCCTCCAGAGCCAATATACTAGCAGGGAATAGCAGTGTTCAGCTACCTGAAGGGTGTCTCCAAAGAGGATGGAGCTAGACTGCTGTCAGTGGTGGCAGATGACCACCACTGGAGCAATGGTCTCAAGTTGCAGCATGGGAAGTTTGGGTTAGATATAGGAAAAACTCTCTCTCACTAGGAGGGTAGTAAAACACTGGGACAGGTTACCCAGAAAAGTGGTGCAATCTCCATAATTGGAGGTCTTCAAGACCCAGCTAGACAAAGCTTTGGCTGGGATGATCTAGTTGGGAATGGTCCTGCTTTGAGCAAGGGGATGGACTAGATGACCTCCTGAGCTCCCTTCCAGCCCTAATTTTCTATGATTCTATGAAAACAGCAGTTAGGATTTATCACTCAGGCTACTGCTGTTAGATGCGTAACCACAATTCACTAGATAAACCCAGAGATTTCAAATAGGAAACCACAGTGTGAAAACCACTCTGCCCTGCCGCGGTCTTACCGAGTTCTCCGCCACAACAGAACTGCTCCAGTATTTTTCTGCAGGCAGAAAAGAAATGAGCAAAAACAAAGAGTGGGCACTTTCCGACGGGCAGTCCTCGAACCTCCCGAGGCCGAGAATGCTCGTTTGAGAACACTTTAACTTCTGCATCAAATGCAAGTGCCTCTGCTCTTCCCATACAGGATTCCCTCCTGGGCCAGTAGCTGCCAAACACTGAGAAAGGACAGCTACCACACTAGCATGCTTCTTGCCCGTTGGCCACCCCAACCTGTCAGGTCACAGTCTTGCCAATGCCCAGAGCCCTGCATTCATTACCAGGTCTCAAGCATCCAGCAGGTTGGCCCCAGGAGGTTCCTACCCATCATGGCACCAGGCAGAGAAGTGAAATAAGTTGGCCTCTTCTGGGCCAAAATCAACCGTAGTTGCTGCATTGGTCTATTACCCAAACCGAGATGGATTTAAATGGCATTGTGTAGTGGAGGGTGCACCCCTGTCCAAAGCACTGTGGACACAACGCCCTATGAGAGTCTTGTAATTAGCTCCCCACTGGCCAACTTCCAGTGGGAGGATCTTGGCTACACCCCGACTTTATAGAAACAGGGGTGCAGGGGCAGGGGCTCCTCCCTAGCTTCCTCCTGTGGCCTTTGGTTGAGGGCAAGTGAGACTCAGGGGCATCCGAACCCTGAGCCTCTGGGCTTGGGCCTGCACGTCGGATGCCTGCCAACGGATCTACAAGTATCTGAAGCCCCAGCTGAAAGTCCGGGATGGGGGATACTCGCCAGCTGTAGCGCCACGTAACGTACAGTGTTTGAACGATCGAGCAGTGCTCAGTCGAGAGGAGTCGGAACCGATTTGGCTGATCTGACCTGGCACACGAACAATTTTTCCCAAAATAAAAGCCCGATGCACCAAGCTTCAGATGAGCCCCGGGGCCAGAGATCCTGTGTGCCCGAGGACCAGCCAGGGCCCCCGCCTGACCCCTGCCCATCTCTGGCACGGCCCGGGCTGCCCCTTTCCCCAGGATCCCCCCGACCGACAGGGCCATAGCAGCATCCTCCGCGGGGCGGGTGGGCGGGCAGGCGGCCCCATCCAGCCCGCGGGCCAG
>NW_005842214.1:1938838-1946405 GCF_000455745.1 Alligator sinensis
GCCCGTGCCCCCGCCCCCGCGCCGGGCTCCGGCTCCGGCTCCTCCCGCCTGATGTAAACACACACCGGGGAGGGGGGGGCAGTGCCATGGCAACCCGGCCGGAATCGGAAGTGCTGCGGTCAGGCTGCCTGGGGGTCGCCATGTTGGGGGTTTTGGGGGTGGGGGGGAATCCCCTGCATCAAGTGTCCCTCTCTTCCATCATGGCCCCCCCCTTGCTGGGCCATAGGGCCAGCCCCGCTGCCCCCCCGCGCCAGCTGAGGGATGGATAAGCCCCCACCCTGCTGCTCCTCTCAGGGGTCAGCCCCTCTCTCAGCTTTTGGCGGAGCAGCCGCCCCATCCCAGCCCCTCCCCTCCTAACTGCCGCTGTGGCAGGAGCTCCCTCTTGTCCCCCTGCCCCTGTGTAGGACGTGCCCCTCCCCTAACTTGGTGGGGGGGAGTGGGGCCCCAGGGATGTGGAGTGAGGAGGAGCGTGGGGCGCAACGAGCTCTGGAAAAACCCGTTTCCAGAGATGTACTGGTTCTGTCTCCAGTTCCGGGGTGCGTCCCAGCATCCCTTTAGCCTTCCTCATGTGGGCATTTCCTCACACATTGGAAAAACTGTTCCAGAGCAGCGCTAGGCAGTGTTTTGCTCAGGGGACAGTGTTAGAGCAGTGCAACACTGCGGTGGACCCCTTTCTGGCCAGGGATGCAGCTTGCCTGAGCAGCTGGGAAAGAAACCATCATCAGGTAAAGGAAATAACCAGGGGTCTTCCAGGTCCCAGTCTAACATCTGACACTTGGAATGTCTTTTCTTTCAAAACACTGGTTACTACTGGGCTTAATGCAGTCAATAAATCATAACATAGCATAAGATGCCAATTACTAAGTTTTGGATTACATAATGATGATAAATACTACAGAGGGGAGTTACCTTCCTTGCACCAGAGAATCGTATTCGGAGATCCAGGGCTATTTCTGGATTTCAGCAGCACCACATGTGCCTTTTAAGGGGAGTCACAGCTTGTTCAGGTACTGGGAGAAGAGGTGTTCAAAGCATGGAATGCATCTCTAATTTATAAGGAAAGTCTTTTTACCAGTGACGATAGGAAGGATCAAGAATTGTAAGTTCCTCTGTGAAAAATCAGCGTGAATTTGTTGCCTAGTCAATGGGTGCATCTACACCTTCATTAGTGTGCTGTAGTTACTGCGCATTAAGTTCAGTACTTGGATAACCAAGGACTAAATCAATGTGCAGTAACTTGTTCTATTGCGCAGTAGTGCAGGTGCAAGGGGGTTTTTTTGGATGTTAACTATGCAGTAACCTAATACTACTGTGCAGTACCATATTAGCATGGGTTTTGCCTGGCACACTACTGCACAGTGTTATTAGGCTACTGTGCAGTTAGTGTCTTGTGTGGATGCACTTAGTGGCTAGTAATCATCATCAGCGATATATGTTTTTAAGGGCTGTTGGAAGTTCTTTGTAGCCATAGATGGTACATCACAGCATAGTTGTAGGCACATGCTATTTGTGTAATGCAGATGAAATGGAAGAAACAGTGACAGTTCAAAATCATGGATTTTTCTTTACATTCTTCTAAGAGTATGGATACCTATAACACATAGACCATTTTAACTGGTTTAAACTACAAGCATAGATGTCCAAGTCAGTTTGGAATGGTTGAGGCTCCTGGAATATTTCAAAACTATACCTAGATAATCGAATATGATTTTGAACCAGTTCTCCATGAACATGTTTAATGTTATGTGCAGACACCAAACGGATTAGCACTTGATCAGTCCTCTACATGCCACGCTGCACAACTTCTCACCAAGCCCCCCTACCAAGGCAACTGGCTGCTCTCCAGAACTCCTTACTCCAACTCTAATGTCTGCACTTGTCTGCAGTCTGCATTGTGCCGGGCTGATTTGGGGTGATGTGCAGAGGTGGAGAGGTGCCAGGTGGGTGGGGAGGGTGCCCCTGCTTCTGAGTTCCAAGGGAGCTGGGTGCTTCAGGGGACTACCCAAAATCGTTGTTTTATCTCATGGTTTTAAAAGGACTTTCCCTGCAAAGCCACTCAGTTACTAGTGCATCCATTGCCTGTAATCCACCCTAGTCTGTGGTGGCCCAGGCTGATTTGGGGAAGTGATGAGGGTTGGGGTGCTTAGGTGGTTGCTGGGTGTCTGAAAGCAGCTCAATTAATTTGCATCATCAGCAATTGCATAAAAATGTGGTTCAAGGTAGAATGGGCATGGCAGGGGGATACAATGCAGAGGGCAAGGAACAATTCACAAATAATGAGCCAGTTCACACTGACTAAGCATGGAACTGATGGCTATTCTGTGGAATTAAGTGTCCATTGTGCAAGTGCTTAGTTTTGCCTGACCCAAGAATTGATGGATATTTACCATTAAAGGCACACCCACCTAACCCAATTACAAATTGCAAAGTAGCATAAAATAATTTTATACTGAGTTTTGTATACCAGCACTACTGGTGAATAACTCTGTTTAATCAAATAATAAGGAAGGAGTACAATATGTTGCACATCAAGAGGTACATGCTTAACCCAACTTCAATATATTTCATTGTGCAGCTACCACTAGCATCATTGGTATTTGGAGTAGAAGCCTGGCAAGGTTGAGTGCATACCCTTAACGTATTATCCATTTGGTTAAGAGTTATTAAGAAAACAGGAAATTCCCACACCCAAATTTTGGATCTACCATTGATCTGAGCCTGACTAGAAGTTATAGTGTGATGACATATTTTGGGGAAAGACAGATAGGTAGCCATGTTAGTCTGAAGTAGGAAGAAGACAGGGTAAAAGCTTATGCATTTCTACTTCAGTTAGTCTATAAGGTTCATCTCTACCCTGCCTTCTGCCTGACTTATTTTGGGGAAAACCTTAAACCTTGCAATGAGTGGACCATTACTGAACTATCAAACCTATGCCACCTATCAGGTGTCTAAGTGGCCTGAGGCACCAAAGTATGACCCTACTCACGTCCCTGAAAAAACATTAAAGCAACTGCTTTTGTAACTCATTAGCATCTTGCGTTTAAGACCAGGTGACAAAAAGCATTGAGCAGGAGGAAGACCCATCCACCTTTTGCATTAACTGTTTTTTGGGGACTTGAGCAGGGTGGGCTAGGGGGATCATTTAATCACCCAGTAGGTGGAACAGGATCTTTAATGCGTAGTCTGCAGAAGCTTGAAATGCTAAGAACAGAGTTATTATCCGGACTAATTTTTAGAAGTGCATGTTTCCAGCTACTAGAATCTTTCAGGGATATGGTTAAATTCCACGTTAGTTTTTGGAAGGGGGACTATCAGATGCAATAATTTTTCTGTCTAAAATTTAGTTTGAAATAAACCGAAACATTTTCATATATTTTTATGTTGGGGAAAACTTTTTATTTAGAATTAGAAGTGACTCTATTATCACAGTCAAAGAAAGAGGAGAAAAGTGATTTAGATTTGTTAAATCTTTCCATTTTAGTACTATAAAGTATATATGCTACTACTTCTACAGGTAAAAAACTTTTTAAAGATTTGCATTCTTTTTTTGCCTGTTCCTTCAGAGGCTCTACATAAGTCCATAGACAGCTCCAGAAACCTGTCATATTTGTTTAAACATTCATTGTTTCTCTAATCTTCTGTTCATGGGGACTGGCTGGAAGCCACCCCTCTTTCATGCATAAATAGTCAGAGTTTGGCAGTAGCACAGTAAAGTACCAAATAATTTAAAACGTTATCTCCAGAGTTCTGTGTGGCACTGAGGGTCACAGATAAGATTTCAGAACCTGAAGTCTCTTGGTCTTTTGGCATCTCTTTTGAAGTCTCTTGGACTCTGGCTCTCTTGGTCTTTTTTGCATCTTATTTTTATTTCAATATAGGCTTCCCTATCCAGGTGTGAGTGAAACAATAGCGTCATTCACAGATTTGTTTCTAGTATCTCATTTTTATCCCTTTGCTTGATGGCTGAAATAGTTTTTTTTCTTCCTTTTTTAATGTGTTAGAAATGTTGGGAAATTATTTTTATTCACTTGAATATTTATATTCCTTTCAGTTCCCCTTCTCTTTCTACTGTACTATTACATTTTTGACAGGCCTGAGCATGTGAAAAATAAATGTATTGTTTATACATTTATTTTTTTATTTTTTAAATTTTTATTTTAAAAATTTAAATTTTTATTTTAAATTTTATTATTTACATTTCACTCCACAAGTGAGGTTGTGGAGGTAAGTGTGATTTATACAATACAGGAAAATTAGTGTAATCAAATAACCAGGAATATATTGGCATTCTTACTCAGTCAGAATCAATTAACCTTAAAGTATATTAATGTAAAGAACTTGGCACATCTCACTGCTTAGAGTTACAGATATTCTTTAATGGTACTTATGTTCTAGTCTGGTTTTTTTCTTCTTAAATAAGAAATATTCTTGCATAATATCCATTATTAGCTCTCCATTATTAAGACTCCCATGATATGAACTTACAGCACTTAGCCATTAGTTTTTCAAGCTGCTCTTGTCCTTCCCCTCTTCTCCAAACTGCAAGCACTAGGCTTTCGTGTGAAAAATCATGAACTCCAAACAGCAGCTTTGCTTCTTTTGTAATCATTTTTTGATCTTTATAGAGTTTCTTGACAGCTTGTTAAAGAACAGCTTTCACTAAAGTTAGTTGTTTAATGCATATGGTAGAATAATGCTGAAGTGACTACATGATGCAAGGGTATAACATTACATCAAGCTTATGAGGACAGCATGAACTGTGAGCTAGAGCTGTTTGTCCTGAGAGCACTGCACTGTGCGGGAACAGCTAAAGCCTGGGGTGCTGACCTCCTGCCCCCACCCCAAGGTCTCCTGCCCTTTTAAATAGGACATTTTAAATACTTTTCATAGAGAAGGTTTTTTATTGTTGGTGGGTGGGCTGAGTGGTAGAGGGGCTCTGTTTGTTGGGGAGGGAGGGTGCTCTGATTGATGTGAGGGGAAATCAAAACTTGTTCTTCTGAGTTGTGTGTGCAGTGAGCATGGTGCTGGGGATAGGCAATGGGGGGGCGGGGGCGGGGGGTCCGTGGGTAGTGGTTTCCACCAGGCCTGGCAGGCCAGAGTTCTGGAAGACACAGGCATCATGGGCACTGCGTGCCCAGCTGGCATTCGCGTGCATGAAGGCCCCGCAGTGGTCCATGACAGCCTGGGACACCACGGGGTGAAAGCCCTTCCAACTGTAGTGGGGCCAGTCTCTGTGGGGCGGGCAGGTGACAGGGAAGTGGACAGTGTTGTGTAAATGTAAACAAAAATAGTAACCTCTTATTATGCCGTACTTTTTATTCTGAATAAATATAATCTGACTAAATATAAACTGAATAAATATGAATAGGTTTTATTGAAGTTTGTATTGCTACTCCAATCAAGATCAGGGGCCCTTGTGCCAGACACTGTACAGTAGGGTTGTGCGAGTCAGCAGCGATCTGATCCAGCTTTGGATCCAGCCGCTAAGGATGGCCGTAATCCGATCCAGAGCTCTGGACTGGGTTTCCACCTCAATCCAGCCGAAGCGGCTCCAAAGCTTTTGAGCCGCCTCGGAGATCCGGCCATAGGGTATAATGGGGAATCAATGAAAGATCTATAACTTTGTTGGTTTTGGTATGATTTGGATGAAACTTACAGGGTTGTGTGCGGGCCGGGCACGAGCCGGGCCCTTTTTTGTGCGTTGCACGGGCTGTGGCCAGCAGCCCGGGCACGCGGGGTCAGAGAGAGGAGGCGCATCAAGCTACAATTAGGCACAGACTCGTAGCGGTAGATTTAAAGATTGTTTACTTACACTGAAGATGGTCGTGGTGCAGGCTGGAAAACTTGCTTGAATTGCGGTTACAGATAAAAACAACACGAACGGTCACGTGGAGTTTGCTAGGCTCCACGGAAACAGAGCTCCGGATGCCCTGGACAAGCGCGCCACCGAAATAGAAACTTCGTAGATACGTCTTATAAAGAATTATCGCTCGAAGACAGAAAGAGGTGGGCGATGGATCAGGTCGCCAAACTCCTCTGAATCTCACACAGGGTTTCTATTACCCTGCCGTGTACCCAGAGTCCCCACAAGATGGATGTGGAGTCCTCTTCGGCTTGGGCGGAAACCGCTCAAGCCTCTTATACGGCTAACAGGCCAATCGTTAGCCGCCACGTGGCTTGCAACTTGAGCAATGCACTCTGCAAAGGAAGCTGCAAATAGGCGGGAAACTCTTCCTTGCACCGGGGTTCTCCTCTGCAGCACAAAACTCCACCGTGCAACGAAGCTGCAATTTGGCGGGGATAATTCTAGTGCTGAAGCACACACAAAATCATACCTTTGGGTTATGACAGGTTGGTAGCCTCTGCTAAGAGCATGACACCTGCCAAGCTTCAAGAAGATCGGGGCAGGGGTTGGGGGGGAACTGCACCCCAAATCTTTGAAAGCAAAGCTCCCGTCACGGCTGTGTGTTACACCACAGGGGGCTGAAAACTGCAGGAATGGTGCGGGGTAGGGGGGAAAGCAGGATGTAGCAATGCAGGTAAAAATGCAGAGGTGCCTGGGGTGTCAGATGTCCGGCAGGTCACAGTGTGCTGGAATTCCACTGTGTATATAGAGTCCATGAGTTTCTGTACCTACTACCTAGAAGGCTGATGAAGTGCAGTTCATGGGCCCAGCTCTGAAAAGTGGTTTGTGAAGAGGGAACAAATTACAATGCAAACCAGTTTTCAGAGCTGGGCCTATGAACTGCACTTCACCTGGTTGTAGAAGGATGTCACAACCCAGTTAATCAGTGCCCATGCCACTAGCAAGAGATACCATTCAAGTAGTCAACTAAGGGTTAAAAAGAAATCCTTGCTAGAAACTCCTGAAACAAAATCCTGGCGGAGAGCTGTATATAATTTATGCCCATGTCACAAACAAGAAACGAAACTTAAGACTGGTCAGGGTGAAAGGGGATAGCCCTGCCATAAATCCCTACAATTGGTCAAAAAAACAAGCGTAAGCCCCCCATCATAACCTCATACGTAACAGGCAGAAAACCTAACCCACTACCTTGTAACCTGATAGCAACCTGAGATGCACAAAGAACTGCTGCTTGCCAGAAAATTAAAGATTCCACATAACGGTTCATCATTGGGTATCTCCATCAGACACCTCTGTCTATAAATAGTTTAGCAACTTCCGCCCAAGCCAGGGAAAACTCTGGGGAATCTCTGAGGAGAAACCTAAGCTCATCACCAGAGTGACGTGGCAGTCTGATCAGCTGTCAATTACCCCCCATCATCGTAAATCTTGACATATCAAAGCCCTGCAGGCACGATAGCACGTTTTCGGCGCCACGTCCGTGATTGCTTGGCTGTAACCCGTACGTTTGACTGTAATCGATGCAACTGTAACAGAACAAAGGCTCAGCCTGTGTCACACGTCACTATCTGGGCGACGTAAGTAAACAATCTCTTGTAACGAACACGCGTCTATGCCTGGTTAATTTCACCCCATCCATCACTACCTGCCTGTCAGGTGAAAGTTTTACTGCTCCGGTGGGGGGGGTCAGAAAGCAGCTGC
>NW_005842214.1:1946883-1948212 GCF_000455745.1 Alligator sinensis
AATGCAGACTTGGAGCCCCGGCTAGCCACGGCTGGAAAAGCGGCCACGAATGCAGCAACAAAAGAAATTCCTGAGCCACTGCCCGAAAATGGCACCGGGGAAAAGGAAGGGCGGGACAATGAAAAGATTCCACAAATTCCACAAGGAGGAGGGCCAGCCGCGGTACCACCTACGGCCCCGCCCCCCCAAGTGGTGCCATCCACTGGTCCGCCCCTTGAGATCGCACCGGCCATGAATCCGCCCCCTTATGGAGGGGGATGGCCAGCTGCGTCATTGCCTACGTCCCCACCTCCCGAAATGACGCCACCCGTGATTCCACCCCGAGGCGGCGCCAGTCACAGATCCGCCCCCTTACGGAGAAGGGAAGTTATACCCGGCCCTCCTAGTTAACCCCGACCCCACTCCGGTCCAAGCCCACCCAAATGCATTAATGAAGCATAATATAGATGAACAGGGAGCAGCATGTACGACTATTACGTACCATACCCGTACTCGGCCAGAGATGCAGGATTTGTGCAAGGAGTCAAAGTTAAAGCCCGGCGAAACCTTGGCGGTATGGTTGGGATGGTTGCTAGTGGAGTATGGGTCGGAGACGCTGGAGCAAGATGAGGCTAGTTTCCTAACGCGTCAAGCCACCTGGAGCGGGGGACACGCCACTGATTTAAATACAGTAATGGGTAATAACCAATGGCCGCTCCCAGCTCTTGTTGCAGGTCAAGTGCACCAGAAAGCCTATGCTTGGCATAACGGACGACCCCTAAAGCCCTCCGCGGAACAGCTGCTGCTAGCTATCATCGGGGTATCCTACTTGTCCTGGAACCCTAGAGCACACCCACTGGGTATAACAATCCAGCAAGCGGGCGGCCCGTGGCCTCATCGACACCTTGCCGATTCCGGCCGGGTCCCGACTACAAGAGCATTGAAGCGTGCGTAGAGGTACATGGGGGCAAGGAGGCCATAACCCTCCGGCTCCTTTTGAGGCCATTGGCTGGCGAACCGTCGGGGAATTTATTAAGTGAACTGCCACGGCTACAGGCCCTCATGGACTCTACAACAACAAACCCTGATGGGCCAGACCCACGATCCGCGGCGTGTCCAGTCGAGCATCTGGAGCCGGACCATCGCCAGCCTGGTCCTCGATGTGACCCATCCAGCCCGCGGCGTGAATTCCGGGTCCCACCACCAAGGACACCAGAGGAGAGGGCCATGTTTGGCTTCCTCCTAAACAACACGCAGCTTAACAAACAACAGCTGCGCGTCTTAGGAGATGACGGCCAGCGACTCCTAGCGTCCGCTATGGGTTTTAAGTACCAAGAGAAGGCAAAAAAT
>NW_005842214.1:1948879-1953348 GCF_000455745.1 Alligator sinensis
TTTTATTTTTTTCAGGTCCGGCAGTGAGCGCGACGGCCATATACAACAGCAGCCCATCACAAGAGCCACCAGAACATCGGGCCGCTCCGACCTGGCACGCACCAGACCACCATGGGGGCGTCTATCGTGCTGATCCTGTTGGATGCTGTTGTCACCTCGATGCCTTCTCCGGACCCTGGACCCTCCAACTCGATCCTGTCTCTCCTGTCGGTTTGGGCCAACATCACTGGATCCGATAAAGAGTCGGGACTTACCACATGTCTACGCCTTTATCTTGGTTAATGCATTTACTAACCCCGCTTATTACCTTGTGCTTGCCATTAATTGCGATAGCCGTAGTTGTGTGTTTAGGTTGTTGTATCTTGCAGCTCATAAAAAAACGACTAATGACGCTTTCTGCTTTTGTATACACCCGCTTGCCATTAGATAACTCCAATGACAACGAGTATGACGACGAGAACGAGCTATAGCCAAAAGTAAGTGGTCACTTGCTGTACCATGGGCAAGGGGGCATGTCACAACCCAGTTAATCAGTGCCCATGCCACTAGCAAGAGATACCATTCAAGTAGTCAACTAAGGGTTAAAAAGAAATCCTTGCTAGAAACTCCTGAAACAAAATCCTGGCGGAGAGCTGTATATAATTTATGCCCACGTCACAAACAAGAAATGAAATTTAAGACTGGTCAGGGTGAAAGGGGATAGCCCTGCCATAAATCCCTACAATTGGTCAAAAACACAAGCGTAAGCCCCTCATCATAACCTCATACGTAACAGGCAGAAAACCTAACCCACTACCTTGTAACCTGATAGCAACCTGAGAGCACAAAGAACTGCTGCTTGCCAGAAAATTAAAGGTTCTACATAACGGTTCATCATTGGGTATCTCTGTCAGACACCTCTGTCTATAAATAGTTTAGCAACTTCCGCCCAAGCCGGGGAAAACTCTGGGGAATCTCTGAGGAGAAACCTGAGCTCATCACCAGAGTGACTTGGCAGTCTGATCAGCTGTCAATTACCCCCCATCATCGTAAATCTTGATGTATCAATGCCCTGCAGGCACGATAGCACGTTTTCGGCGCCACGTCCGTCATTGCTTGGCTATAACCCGTATGTTTGACTGTAATCGATGGAACTGTAACGGAACAAAGGCTCAGCCTGTGTCACACGTCACTATCTGGGCGACGTAAGTAAACAATCTCTTGTAACCAACACGTGTCTGTGCCTGGTTAATTTCACCCCGTCCATCACTACCTGCCTGTCAGGTGAAAGTTTTACTGTTCCGGTGGGGGGTGGTCAGAAAGCAGCTGCCGGCCGGCTGCTCTGATTCCCGACAAAGGAGATGAGATTGGTCAGGCAAGACCTACCTGCAGCAACACCATGCTGGCTGTCCCTCAGGATGTTGCCATCAACCAGCTTGTCAAGAATGGACTCTGATGATTTTTCCAGAATCTTAACCAGGGATTGAGGTCAAGCTGATTGGCCTCTAGTTTCCTGGATCTACTTTCCTCCCTTTCTTGAAGATGGGCACCACATTGGCCTTCTTCCAATCTTCAGATACTTCACCTGAGCACCAAGAGTCTTTGAAAATCTTGGCCAGTGGTTGGGCTATGACTCCTGCCAACTCCTTAAGTACTCTGGGGTGCAGTCCGTCAGGACCTGCTGACTTGAAGGTGTCCAGCTTCTCAAGGTGTTCCTTTACAAGGTCTACACCGATGCTGGGTATAATTTCACCCTCACCCTGGCTGTCCCTCATCTTGCTAGGCATGGCAGATCCTTGGGGTTGATGAAAAGTGACGCAAAGTACTCATTAAGCAGGTTAGCTTTTTCCTGGGAGTCGGCTGTCAGTTGTCCCATTTGGTTTAGCAGGGGTCCAATGTTACCCTTACTTTTCTTCCGACTCCCCACATCTAAAAATGGACTTTTTGTTGTCCTTGATACGCGTAGCTAGGTGGAGTTTGGTTGGTTGCAGCCTTGGCTTTCCTGGTTCGCTCCCAACAGGTACGGACCAGTGCAGAGTAATCCTCCTTTGTGGTGATTCCTATCTTCCATCCTTTATAAGCCTCTCTTTTTTGGCTTAGGAGTTCCACAAGTTCCCTACTGAGCTAAGGGGGTTGTTGTGCCCTTTTGCTACCTTTCCTCTGAGATAGGATGGACATCCCTTGTGCCTCCAGGATCGCTCCCTTAAGGAGTGACCACTCCTCTTGGACTCCTGTCCCTGCTGAGTCTTGGTCCCTTGGTGCCTTGACAATAAGCCTCCTGAGCTTATCAAAGTCAGCTTTCCTAAAGTTTGAGGACTTTTGCATTGCTGACTGACTTGCCAGCTTTGCGATGGACAGTAAAAGTTATCAGCTCGCGATCACTGTCTCCCAGTTTTCCTTCGATCTTTAGGTTGCTGACTAGATCATCCCCTTCAGCCAGTACCAGGTCCAGTAGCACTTTACCTCTTGTGGATACATAGACTTCTTGGGTCAGGTAGAGTTCATCCACGCATGTGAGGAAACTTTGTGATCCTTTGGATTTGATCAAGTGCTCTTCCCACAAATTGTCTGGGTAGTTGAAGTCTCCCATGACAACCATGCACCAGGAGCGTGTAACCTCAGCCAGTTCCCCAGTGAATTCCTGGCCAATCTCTTGTTCTTGCATAACTATTTATCTTAAGGATGGGTAGTTTCCAGTATGCTTATTACATCATTCTTATAAATTATAAATTAATTGCATCTAAAATTAGTACTTATAAAGATGAATAATCATAGAGATGGGGATTTAATAGCATGGGCTTGATTCAGGCAATATGCAGATCTTCTTGGCTCTACTGATGCAGCATCAGCATCCCCTGCTATTATAGTCCTGCTTTACTCATCAATATTTCTGTCCTGATGTGCAGCATTCTCTACTGTTCCTATCATGTCCCCTCTCCTGCTTGAATAATGGACATTAATTCTGATATGCAAGACCCCAGATGTTGCCTGTGAGAGCTCAATCCCTACTGACTCCTGTTGCCTTCAAGGGGCCCTGAATCAGTTCCATATTTCTGTTATTAGAATCCTGGCTGTTTTTGAGTAGACAGTAGGTCTCGTTGAATGGTCTGGTCTGTAATGAAACAAAAGAGATTTTCACAAACTTGTTTTACTTGTGATCTAAAGTGGAAAGAAAAATGTTCTTGTCTTAGGTCACTTTATCAGCGTTACTCTGTTGATTTAGCAAGTGCCACAGATACTGCAGCTTTCACATGCTATTCACAGCTCACACATTTTTTAGTGAATTTAAACATTTTTTTCTTTTATGGAGTCTATTGAGAGTAGTTTTCACTAAAAACAGCTCAAAGTGCATATTAATGCTGGCAGAAGAACAAAGATTTTTTTTTTTTGTTAGCTAGCTCAGATAATTCTTTCTGCATCTGCAGCTATGGGTTGAAATTAGGGTTAACAACAACCTTTGAGTTTCATTGGTAAATTTTAATGGGTCTTCCTTTGTTCTCTAGCTGCTGGTCTTCCTTTGGAAAGACTGGGGGCTCTCAGTATGTCTGAGTAAAGCAGGTGTCTTAAGGAAAGGAATCATTCAGTATGAAATAAACCATGCCATTGGCATGTTGCCTGAACAGACTAGGAGTGACGGGGACAAATATATAATAATTGTCTGGCACTATATTAGTCAAGGTACATATTATATTAAATACTTCAGTTCTGTTTTTTCAAGAAAGAGAATGAAGGAGGGTATTTACCCAACTGTCCTAGGGCTTAAGTATCATATTCTGAACCTCTAATTATTCCTCAAAGTACATCCTACACTGTCAGGACCTGAGTATGTCTATAGATGGGTTCCCTTCTAATGCCGAGAAAAGAATAAAAACAGGAATCCAGGTTGTAAATGTCTGCTGATCATTTGATAGTTAATTTATCTACTGTATTTACTCAATTCTAAGATGAGGTCCCCCCATTTAACATGCACCTCATCTTAGAACTGAGTATGCTGATGGTTGGATGTGGGTGGGTGAGGAAGGTGGCTGCTGTAGCTCAGGCTCTAGCCCCTACCCAAGGTCAGCGTTGAAGCTGAAGCTGCTGCCTGCCCCACCCATCACCTCTGCATCCCCATATCTCTCCCCCATGTAGTCTCTGGTCCCCTGCCTGTCTGGAGCGCTGAGCATGGCCCCAGTCTGGCCCTGTAGCAGTGGGATGCAACCCACATAACTGCCGTGGGGGCTGGGCTGCAGCTCTGCTCTGTGGTCATTGTCCCAGACTCTGCACAGGCAGGGGATGCAGCTTGCCAGTGCAGAGCAAAGGGAAGGGGAGGGGAGAACAGATGCTAAAGAGGAGTGGGAAGGAGGAGCAGAGACTGAGTTTGGAGGGGCAGGATGGAGAGCAAAAGTGGAAGGGAGAGGTGGGGGGGCAGACAGGGAGCAGAGGTGGCTAGAGAGCAGGCACAAGCAAAGGACCAATTGCTTGACCTCCCCACACCACCAAATCCCACC
>NW_005842214.1:1953358-1963456 GCF_000455745.1 Alligator sinensis
CACCCTGCAGTGGTGGCGGGGAGATGAATTTAAAATGACTTTTGAATAATCAGATTCTATACATGGAAAATTATAACAGATTTATATATTTTCCATGTTTAGAATCTAATTATTGGAAGGTCATCTTAGATTCAAGTAAATACGGTAAGTGCTCAACTCTTTATTTGAAAAAAGAAACATTACACTGTAATTTCTTAGCATTCTTTAAGCTTCTTACATACATGGCCACCATCAAGAGAGTAGCTGAGTGTTTTACTATAAGGATGTAGTAGAATTAGAAAAGGTACAGAGAATCACAACCAAAATGATCAGTTATGGAACTACTATTTTATACTGTTGTGCCAGGAGAGACTAAAAAGGCTTGGACACTTCAGTCTAGAAAGAAGAAGGCTGACAGTGGATATGTTATAAAATCATGAGGGGTATGGACAAAGGGCGTCTTTACATGTGCTCTGGAGGTGGTGGTGGTGGGAGGACTTTAATTAGAGATCCTCTCGGTATCTGCTGTAAAGCGCCCACAGCATTCTATGTATTCTGTATTTCATGCTTCAAAATGGCAGTGGGGAGTACTTTAAAGCAGTGTTTCTCAATACATGGTATGCATACCCTGTGGGGCACGCGAGACATTGGCAGGGGGTACGCAGGTACCATGTTTTGAGTTTGGCCCGCCCCCCTGCCTGGTGGGTTGGAGGTGTCTTTGCCTGTTCAGGCTGGAAGTTCCAGCCACCAACCCTCCCACCGTGACCAGCACACTGGGGCTTTCACTCCCCAGCGTCAGTGTGCCAGGCCACAGGGAGTGGGGCCCTGCACAGCCTGTTTTGCCCCAGGCCATGGTCTGCAAGGAAAAAGTGGGACTCAGCTTGCGGCTGCGAAACCAGAAGTGCCATGGTAGGACTTCCGGTTTTGCTTTTGCTGCATCGATCAGCAGATGGTACACAAGGTACCAAAGGTTGAGAATCACTGCTGTAAAGCGTGTGCAGTGAGCTTTAGTTAAAGCGCCCCACTGCCATTTTGAAGCATACTGAGTACACAAGAAATCAAGGGGCTGCTGAAGTGTGCTAATTAACACGCTTCAGCAGACTTGATTTATCAAGTCTTCTCTAATGTACTGTATTTACAGTGCATCAGAGGAGTCCTGCATGTCTACAGGCACCCTTTAAAGCAAATAGGAAACTGTTATTTACGAAATCCCAGAATACTAGAACTAGGGGGTGCCCACTGACATTAGCAGGAGACAGGTTTAAAGTTAACAAGAAAGTATTTTTTATACAATACATAGTTAAGTTGTAGAACTAATTACCGCAGGAAGTTGTAGAAGCAGATAGTATAGTTAAGTCCTAAAGGGGGCTAGACAAATTAATGGATGATTAATTGAGATATTTCCTCTGGCATCTCTAAACCAATGATGATAGATGCCAGAGAGGGTATGATCACTAAAGATATATCTTATTTAATCCTCTCCCTCTAAAGTATCTGCTCTTGACACTGTTGGATACTGGGATAGATGGACCACTAGTCTGACCCTGTATAGCACTTCTTATGTTCCTATTAACAGCATCAGAGGTATAGAAACAATATCTTTATACCACCCCTGTGTTACAGAAAAGTGCTACCTTCCCTTTCAGATGGGGAACTGAGACCTAGAGAAACTAAATGACATACAGAGGGGTCTGCAGCAGATCTAGGAGCTGAACCTCAGTTGCCTGAGCATGTGCTCAGTGCCATTAAGACAAAACCATTCTCTTCATTCAAAAATAATATGTGGACAGACTTTATATAATATAATGGTCAATGTGTGTACTTCATGCCTGGGTACAAGAGTAGATCCAAAAGCACACAATAGCCAGTGAATTGCACTTATGTTACCAGATATACAAATGCTGATTACTTTAGTCCTAAATTTAAAGCAGAGGCCAGCAACATACAGCCTGCGGGTCAGATCTGGCCCACAGAGCCTTGCATCTGGCCTCTGAAGTGGGGGGGAAGCTTTGTCCATTCTGTTGCAGCCAGGTAGCAGGGAGGTTTTGCTCATGCCACAGGGAGAGGATGGGTGGGTTGTACACTGGCATGACTAGATGTTTGGGAGCTGGCCCGCCTGGGACCTGAGTCAGATCAACCTGTCCCATAGCTCTAAAACTTTGCCTACTGATGATTTAAAGCATTATACCTTTTTAATTATAATACATGATTGACTTGTATCATTGACTTATACCAGTGCTGTGGCACCCTGGGGTACCTGGAGATCCTATTACCACACAATGTTAATACTGTAAGATGTGCAAATATGATTCACCATATACACCTAGAGATTTCAAATAGGAATCCATAGTGTTAAAAACATTCTGACCTGCTGTGGTCTTTCTGAGTTCTTTGCAAGAGAAGAATTGCTCTGTTATTTCCCTGTAGTCAAAAAACGAGTGAGAACTGAAGGTGGCATTTTCAGTGTGGTGCCTTAAGTCTAAAAAGTTGAGAACCACTGACTTTTACTGTGTATTATCAATATGTAATGTGTGCTATATTAAATTGAATTGGAGCATTTTTGTTAAAGTGGACATATTTAGTTTGTTACTGGGATACCTGCTTCACCATTAAAAACACAATATCTTATAACTGATAACTTTAAGCAAAGCAGATCTGATAACCTGAGCCTCCCATATGATTATTCTTCTCTGATGCACTATAACATGTAAGATAGAGGATTTATGTTAAGGTAATTTTATTAGGCCTTGATTGGTTAGTAGCATCTGAAGTTCCACATTTAGAAAAAAAAGTATTTGGATTAAACATGTTTCTTTTTCAAGAAACATTATATTTTATGTCAGTCAAGATTACTGGTAAATCACTTTCTATACTTCTAAAGGCAAAGGCTTAAATTAAGGCTGTGCAAATAAACTAGGGTTAATTTGTGGCCCCTGGGCTAGTGCCTGGCTGCTGTGATCTCCAGGCACCCCCTCCCTCCTTTGGCTTCCACTTCCTGCTCCTGCCTCAGGGGCAGGGCAGGATGACACAGCATATGGTGCCGGGGGCACCTGGGTGGTGTGGTGCGCTGCAGCAGAGGAGCCGAATGTTAGAGAGCTGAAGGTGGAGGTCAGGGCACCTGTGCATGTAGTGCAGCAGAGGGACTGCCTGTGTGGTGTGTGTCCCTGGGGGAGGGGGGCATGGCTTACACTGGTGTGGCCTGTACAGTGTGTGGCCCCCAGCTGCTTAGAAGTTGAACAGCCCTGACATACATAAAAGGTGGAAGCAGGAGGGGCAAATGCTCTAGGCCATCATGTACTACGGAGTCATGAATAGCCCGTGCCCTTGCAGGGCAAAGCCCCCACCCAGGACATACCCTCAGCATTAGAGCACTATCCTTGAAGGGTATGTCCCCATTACCAGTCCCTAAGGACATGCACCCGATGTAAGGGTTCCACCACCTTAGAACACATACTCTCGGACATGGGCCATCCAACAGGGGCCCCACATCTGATGGAGCCACTTCTGTCAGAACCCATTAAGTAAATACCTATGGCACAGTGAAAAGCCCGCCAAGCCCAACGACTACATTTGTTTAAACTTCACAAGCCCTTGTAATTTCATAGATTTCATAGATTTCATAGACATCAGGGCTGGAAGGGACCTCGGAAGATCATCGAGTCCAGCCCCCCACCCAAAGGGCAGGAAGTCAGCTGGGGTCATAGGATCCCAGCAAGATAAGCATCCAGTTTCATCTTGAAGGTGTTCAATGAAGGCGCTTGAACCACCTCCGGTGGCAGGCTGTTCCAGACCTTGGGGGCTCGGACAGTAAAGAAGTTCTTCCTTATGTCCAGCCTGAAACGATCTTGAAGTAGTTTGTGACCATTCGACCTCGTCATCCCTTGGGGCGCTCTGGTGAACAAACGTTCCCCCAGATGCTGGTGGTCACCCTTGATAAACTTGTAGGTGGCCATCAGATCACCCCTAAGCCTGCGCTTTTTCAGGCTAAAGAGCCCCAGGGCTCTCAGCCTGTCATCGTAGGGTCTGCTTCCCTGACCTCTGATCATGCGCGTGGCTCTTCTCTGGACTCTCTCAAGCTTCTCCACATCCTTTTTGAATTGTGGAGCCCAAAACTGGACACAGTACTCCAGCTGCGGCCTCACTAAGGCCGAGTACAGGGGGAGAATGACGTCCCGGGATTTGCTTGAGAGCAAAAATAAAAATGTTTGTGCACTCCCTGCTCCTCCATTGCAGAAATCTATTTTAATCCGTTTTTAAAAACACACTTATTCTCTAAAGCAATTGGCTCCAAAATGTGGTACCTCTACTTTTGCTATTTACACACTCTCCTTTTTCATCCCTAAAGCTATTTCTTTCGGATTTGGGGGTTCCCAGTTCCTGTCATCTTGCTTTAGTTCAATCTATTCTAGATGGAGCTTTACCTGACGATTGCCTAAAAACGAGGCGCTGAACGCCGCTGCTTAGCGGCGTTCCTGTCAGAGAGTGCATTTTGCACGGGTTCTGTGATTTGGATTGACATACCACTTGTTTCTGTATAAATATGAACTCGACCCAAGGCGACAATTGGCCAGTTTCTCCAAGAGGCGATCATGGGACACCAGATCGAAGGCTTTTTTGAAGTCAAGATATATGACATCAATCTCTTCTCCCTTGTCCAGGTGATAGGTCACCTGGTCGTAGAAGGAAATGAGATTGGTCATAATTGGCTAACTATGCGCGCCAAAATGCGTGCCACCCATTGGCCGGTTACAAATTATTCCCACTTGGCAACTAGCAATTGGCCTGTTAACTATTCAAAAGTACGAGCAGCTTCCGCCCACGTTGGAGAACTCCGCATGCATCCTGGAGTAAACTTGGCAGACTGATCACCCACCAATGACTCCCCATCACCGACCTCCCTGACGTACCCCCTCCCCTGCATGCTCGATAAGCCGTTTACGGAACGTCTCATCTCATCTCAAAGAGCTCTCGCTATGTTTGTAACTGCAATCAAAGTCAGCTTCTTCCTGAGCTGCACACATCGGCGGCGTAAGTAAACAATCTATTTTACCAATACGCATCTGTGCCTAATTCCACTCCACTCGCCGAAGTACCCACCTGACATTCCGGGCTCCCGGCCATAGCCCGGCAAGCCGGTCTGACACCACAACTTCAAGATTTTGCCCTATTTTGAGGAAATCCTATCTTCACCCCTTTTTGTAAGTAAAATAACCCTGAAGATGTTACTGTTCATATCACTATAGATTTGCTTTATCCAGCACACCTAGAAAGGAAACCATCATCCTGTTCCCTGATAGCTCAGTGCCCAGTGGACAGAGGCATGGAATGATTAACCTTGATGTTGCCAAAATCGATTGTATGAATGAGGTAGTGCTTCTAACATTCTTCCTTGCTCCTTCCACTCCTATTCTGTGATCTCCCACTTCAAAATCAGTACATTTTGTGCAGTCTGTGTGCAACACAATACAATCAATGCACAGCAGAGTCCAAGGCTGAAGAGCTCACAATGCCAGTCCATGGGATCTATTGAGCTGTTCTTCCCAGAAGAGAATCTTTGATGAAAATGACTGAAATGTGAAATCCACATGATGGAGCAGCCTTAGGATGTAACTAGTTTCTGAAGAAAATGTATTGGTTTCTGAAAAACAGCTGGGCTGTTAGGGAGATGCTGCATAGAGATTTGTAGACAACAACAGTATTGCTGAAAAGTACAGGAGCAGTTCCAGTAGCACCAAGATATAAAGAAAGAAATCTTCAACCATGCTAAATTTAAGCATTTGGATTATTATTTTTAAAGGTGAACTTCCCTGGTGCAGGTGAGTAAAGATCTGTGCACCAGTCTTCTCTGAGGCTTTACTAGTGCCTCTCTGAGCAAAGGATGGCCCTGTGCACAGTGGTAAATTTCTCACATGAAAGACAAGGGTCTGTATTAATGGTTTTTTTCTCTTGGCAGTCAAGTGATAGCTAGGAGAAGGCTGTGGCAGTACACAACCACTGTAGGGGGTGGCTTCAGGCTAAACATGGGTCATGACCACATTAGCCAATGAGGATTTTCTGCAGCCTGAGCCATTAACTGAGGCTTCTTTCCTCTGGGTACTACTTGCCATTCCTCTGGGTGGATTCTTCCAGTGAAGTGGGGGAACCAGACCCTGCACCACATGTAATACATTTTTCCCCTATTGGTTATAAGTAACCAGTTGAAGACATCCCCTTTGTGAAGTGCCATGCTATAGATTCAAACTAAAGGATGTGTGCTTCTAGGACAGAATCACCACTCTGTCTAGAAATTAAGAGTGCATATATCCAGCTGAGCAGCACTTGGATCTATCTGTGCTTTCTCTGTGCATACCATGTCATTAAGACCTTTTCATTTTCTCTCCCCTCCCCCTCCCGGGCCTGTAGCACTTTGCTTTCTGAATTGACTGGAAATGTTTTCCTCTGCTATCTACCAGACATTGTATTGAAATATTACTAAGTGCATGTGGCTGATTCAAATCCTGGCAAAAAAGTAAGAAATGGTTAAAGAGTGACATGCTCTTTGCTAAATATTTAGGGCTAACTGTGCACTGGGTTCTAGATGTACTTAGAAAGGAAAGTTAAACTTATTAAATAGGAATTTTAACTGAAAGGGTTTTTCTTGATCAATTGATTAAATACTAAAATCAGCTAAGCCATTAGGCATAAACTGTTAGGAAAAACAGAGATATGTTGGTGAAGGCTTTCATGTTCTTTTCCTCAGGTTTTTCTGTAGTTTGATTCCTTTAAAGTCCAGTCCTCCCCAAACTGTACCTCCAACCACATTCACATTTATGATGGAGGCAGCAGGAAATCCACTGTCTTACTGAATAAATTGTGTGGAACAAAGCAGCCTTCAGCTGTATCTTCTGAAAACTTGATACTTGTGGAGTCGTTCAGTAATAGCACCAAAAAAGCCCCATTTTAAAGCTTCTTACAGTTCCAATAAGTCTTTTCCTAAAAATCTGTCCCCTTGACCCAGGATAGTTTTTGACAATTTTCATTTCTCATATTTGTGAATGGATTAATTTGAGGCAAATACGAAACAGCTCTCATTACCTGTGAGCGGGATGGTCAGTCTTATCCTTGGCTCTCCTTTATACTCATCTGCCACGACTTGGATAGAAAGGGAAAAGGAAGGAGGTTATTATTTTTAGTTGTTCTAGGATAGATTAATGCCACTTGGATGTTCAATGCTCACAGTGTAAGTTTTATTTCTGGTTTAATAGTGCTGAAATAACAATGTTCTTGCCAATTACTTAATTGGAAAGGTAGGCAGTGTTACAATCAAGAGTCCTTCAGATTAGTTACTTCGTATGTGTTGGGCAGAGATTCTTCACCGCTGATTACCTCATTAGCGGCATCCGTCCTCGGCATCTCTCATTCTCTGCGCCTACACGGTTCAGAGGGTAGTCTCTTGCCATTCTTTCCCTCTCCACTGGATTTCTCGCTCCCCATTTCCACGCTCCCACTGGAATCCAGTCTTGGGGTTAACCTCAGTCCCCTTTTATCTTAGTGAAGAGCACAATTTCTGCTCCTTAGAGGTCCTGGGGGAATTTGCTGCCTGGCGCTTCAGCCTCTCCTCCCTCTCCTCCCCAGCATAGCAGGAATCGCCAGCAGAGCTGGTCTTTTGCCATGTCGCTTGGGGATCCACCGCCTGGCTTTTCAGTCTCCCCCACCCTCACCAGCACGGCGGAGATTGCTGGCAGGGCATGCCTCTTTGTTGCTGACCTGCCGTGCCTCTAGGGGATCTGCCGCCCAGCATCTCTGCTCCTCCCGCCTTTGTCGATATGACAAGTTTCCCGGGAAGACGAACTTTGATGTCACTGACCTGTTGCGTATTTCGGGAGCCTCCTTCTTCTCAGAGTTCTTTTCTTCTCCCCTGTAGGTCTCCCTCTCTCTCTGAGAGTGTTGTCACTCCTCACTCTTCCTCCTGATGCCCGAAGGCAAAAGTTTTTCCCCTCCGCTGCCGTTTTTATGCTCCGTATGGCGGGCTAATCACCTGCTTTTCTCCCAGGTATGTAATCCCTTCCACCTGGCAGGGTTCATCGTTGGGTCAATCTGGCCCAACGTTGTCCAAGTAACAGGGCTCTTGCCTGAGTCCCTGTTACAACAAATATTAATGATCCAATGACACATAGTTATGTCCACCACAGTAGCTGGAACTTCTCCTCTAAAATAGTACCTGTGCAAATGTTTTACATAGGCTGTCTAAACCCCCTTCATGGCCTCTTTTTGCACCTGGAATGACATGGAAAGGCCATCTTGTTAGCTGCAGCCTGTGTCAAGATGTGTGTGTTTGTGTGCTTATGAAAATGCATGTAAAATGTCTGTACACAGATTTGGGTCTGAGTGTATGTATGCACACATAAGTGGAGCTACATGTTCATTTAATCTTTTTTCAGTTCCTAATGCAGTGTGGCAAGACCTTTACTGCCACAAATGGGAAATCAGAGTCTCCACAGTATCCTTCTCACTATTCTCCAGTAGCAGACTGTGCCTGGGTAATGATGGCTCCAGATCATACAAAGTAAGCTTCATTTCTTTGCTGAAATGTTACCACAGAGATACAAGCAGTAACAATGAGGTAAATTATGATCACTGTGAAATATGTAACTGTTGTTTAGCAAGTAAAATTGTCAAACTAGATGGACTCTATATTCCATTGTGCCCAAGAAAAGCATGGACGCTGTCCCTCAAGTCTTCTCTGTCCAGCCTGGATAAAAGTTAGTGTTGCAAAAGGGACATCTTTAAGTTAAACTGCTTGAAGAAAACTTCTGCCAGCATAGAATAAGGCACAGTGGAGACTTGCTTATTTTCTCCTCTCCCTGTTTCTGCTCTTGGCATGCCCTTGCCTGCTCTCTATTGGCTAGAGAGTGCCACTGTACAGTATATCTACATGTCCTTTCAGGTTCTAAAGATAAGCTATTCACCAATTTAAATTAATTTTGTATTGTAAATTCCTGGATCTAAAATATTGATGGAAGAAGACTGGTGTCAACAAGCACAGAACTGGGATAGATCATTCCCAAGCTTGCCTTTTTAAAGAAACTGAATGAAACTATTGAGCACTCCAGCTCATTTCCAGGTAGGGAATTATTGCCCCCTCAGCAGTGCAACAAGTGGGAAAAGGCCTTCATTTTTTAACATCATCTACTTTTTAGAGTAGATCCAAAATAGATTAATTTGGAATTGTAGGACATACAGTGGTGAGTGGCTTAAGTTAACGGCAATCCCACTAAGATTTAGTGTAGCACTGACCCTGAAATCTCTGAAAATTAATGAAAATCAATACATTTTAATCTCTTTATAATCTCCAAAGGTGAGACATCAAGATGCTGTGTGTGCTATGAACCCATTAAGGCTCTAGAGCTGGCTTGTCCAACATACAGGCTGGGGGCTGCCATGTAGCCCACCAAGCCGTTTTCTGAGGCCCGAGGTGCTGCGATGGGAAACCAAAGCAAACACTGTTTACTTTTGTTCCCACCCCTTGTCCCTCCCCCAGCCCCTCAGCATCTTCCTAATGGCTGCTGAAGGGCTGGGGAAGGGACAAGGTTCCCACACGCAGCCCACAATAAGCAGTGACCCACGGCGGGGCCCAGTTTATAGGACCAGTCAAGTGTTCATAAATACATTGTCTGAGCCCAAGGATATTACATGCAATAATATAAATACAAAGTTTAAAGTGAACAGATATCAGTAAAATACACATAAATGTACATAAAATATATAAAGATTCCAAAAATAAAAACAAAGAGTCAAAACATTAAAAAGACAAGTTCAACCCTTCTCTCAAGATCAAGGATGCTTTTAAGAGCACGACCGAAAAATCAACATGCAAAAATAAAATAACAAGTGTTAGAAATCCATTATTGCCATTTGATTATAACCATTCACATTTTTTTGTTTTGTGGCTGGCCAGGAAAGTAGCATGACAACACATATAATCAACATATTTTCATTGCATAGCAAGGATTTTTAGCCAGGGTTGTAAATAGCATCTGAGCTAATAATGGAGCTAGCCAGTTATTAATTAGCTATGGTAAATATTCTAAGAAAGTACAGAGTGGTAAATCTCCAACCTGGGTGGATCTGCATAGGGAA
>NW_005842214.1:1963487-1964283 GCF_000455745.1 Alligator sinensis
GGAAAGACAATAATACCTCTTTAGTATCATCATATCTGCTCTCCAAATCAGCCAACTGCATACGTTGAAAATGAGAATTCACAAAGCTATGGTTCAAAATATCCACATATTTCTCATAGCTCTGTATATTTTTTGAATGAGAAAGCCTAGGGAAGTTGCACAAAAAGTCTATATCCAGTCATTTGCAAATATCTTTTGCTCTGAGCTTAATTTAAAATGTCATACTCTTGCCTAAATGGTAGCTAGGTCAAGTTTTGAACAGGAAGAAAGACAGATTTGTAAGAAGCCTGGGGTATTTTAAAATCAGTTATTTAAGTTGCTTCTGCAGCCATCTTTGAATGGGATGTAAATTTGTAGCAGAAAGCCTCTTTTGTACATTTCCCTTCTGGACATTGATATAACAGAAGCACTTTCTTGCCTGCACCCCCTCTCTCCACCCCGCTCCCCATTTTATGCATTTCTTTTTCCTTCGAAGTATTGACAGACACCTAGCACACTCATTGCATGAGTGTGGCAAGGCTCAGAGCAAGCCAGAAAGCTCAAGTGGCTTCTTGTAGGAGAAACCTAGAAACTACATCTACATATCAGTTAGCTCTGTGTCACTAAAGAAAGCAAAAGAACTAAACTATACACTTCAAAGACTATAAGTATATCCTGGTACTAACCTAACTCATTTACTGTCCCCAGTAGCCTTTGATCCTTACTACCTCACATTGCATTTTTATATATTTCTCATACTGAATTTTTATATTTCATCTTTACCATGGTTGTAGGTTGTAGCCGTGTTGGTCTAAGG
>NW_005842215.1:0-20356 GCF_000455745.1 Alligator sinensis
ATGTGGGTACATGTGTATGGTGGGGTGTGTGTTGCACACACACCCCCTCCTCCCCTAGGGTACCGGCATAGCCCCATGTTCCTGCACTCCAGTGATGCAGCCAGGAGCCATGTGGTGCTGGAGGAGTGCCGGGGAAGGAAGGCAGGGAAATGGGTGGGGGTGGGGTGAGGTTGGGCTGCTGTGTCCTGCTGAGGCTTTACCTGGGTCCTACAGCCCCTGGCTCCTGTCATCTTTGACAGGCAACCAGGAGCACATTATTTTGTTTGCTTTAGCAAAGCATTGTTTGCTTTGACAGGCAGCCAGGAGCACAAAAATTTTCTACATTTTTCAGGGGCCCTGGGGGCCGGATAGAATGGTTTGGCGGGTCGGATCTGACCCACGGGCTGTATTTTGCCCACTCCTGTGATAACACGACTTTATTCATCAATTGAACATGCTATCTAAACTGCTGTTATATAAACAAGTGTTACCTATATCTTCTATAATGAAGCATGATTTTGTAAGTACTTTGATTTTTTTAAATAAGCATTTGTGTTTTAGCATAGGTGATGAGGACCAAGTTATCTCTCAGCATTATGTTCTGCAGCGTATAAATCATTCTCTGGGGAGGGGTCATATTTGGACTGGAGTTCCTCTGTATACATTTTTACATATGCCAATTAGGCATGCATCATGTATTACACTGTTCTCTACAGCTACCTACAAAATATGTTTGTACGTTTCCTTGATTCATATTAGATTTCTAAAGCACTGTAGCATTACTTACCAATAGAAGGTAGTTAGTCATGTTCACCTGAAATATTAAAATAATGGTAATCTTTTCTAGTGTTTATATCATGTAAACACAGCTTCACCTCAGCAGATTCTGTATTAAACTTTTGTTTAAAATGTGTTTGCCTGAAGAGAGTCTTACTGGAGTTAAAATGGTTTAGGCTAGCATTGCCAGAGATACCTCCGGATTTACCTTAATTTAGGTATTGTCCCTTGTAATTTCTGAACCCCTGCCCCAGGAGAGGATTAGAATTGACCTGGGATTTTTATTTTATAAGGAACCTGCCTAGAATCCCTATGCAGTCAGTGGAAAGACTTGGAGTGAGTCGTGGTTCGGTGCCTAGATGCTCTAAATTTGGACTGTCCACACAAAGTATGGCTCACAAGCTACATGCAGTCCCTGAGGAGGAGTTAACCTCTGGCCCCCAAGCTCCTGGTCCAGGTGCCACTCACCCCATCACTCAAGCTGCTACTGCTGCTGCTGCCACCACCATGTCTACTCTGGTCTACTTCTACCTCCTCCAGCTTCTGCTGCTGCTTTCCCTGCTCCTGGGAGCAGGGTGGCATGACTAGGAGGCTCAAAGGGACCTTGGGATTTCACACAGTCCAGGAACAATGCCATGATGTGTGTGGGGGGCAGAGGGAGGTAGCACTCAAGGAGCACTATGCAGTATAGTGTGTAAGGTGCAGGGGCACTGGAATGGTGCAGTGTGGGGGGGGGGTTCCCACTGCTTTACGCAGCTAGAGTGGGATCCACATGGCATAGTAGAGTTTGTGGCCTACATGACATACAGCCCAGGGCATGTGACCAGGGGGCCTGTGGCTGCTGGCCTCTCAGAACTTGGACAGCCCTGCTCTAAGGAAAGAATGAGGAGACATGGTCAGCACATTCCATGTGCAAAGAGCACCTTCAGAAAGCTCTCCAAAAACATTCCTTCAGAGGAGGATTGTATATGATGGGGTTGCCTTTGTTGCCTATCCAAGGGCTAGTCTAACTTTCTGTAGGCCTAATGTGGGGCTAATTTTCACAGGCTTCAGATCATGACACCTAGGTAGAATCTCATATTGATAATACCCCTCCACTTCTTTTCTAATGTATTCTTTCTTCCCACAAAGGTAAATAAATTCCAGAGATCCCTTTCTGAAGAGAGCCCTAGCAACTAGAAGCCTTAATCTGTTTCAATTTTATTTATTAAATAGCATGTAGATATTACAGACCATTTGAACATTAAGCAATAGTGAGAAGACACTCACAAAATAAAGAAAACAGAAGATTGGGAAAGACTGTGTTTATCATTTGCTATAGCTGTAGGTTTCTTTTAATTTAGCAGTCTAGAAGAACTGTAGATAATCTCTTCAGTGAGTAAGGATTCCGAAGAAACTTGCTCTTATGTGTGTAGCTGAAATGAACTTCTGTAATTTTTCTGTTTTGTTTTTTTGCTGTGAGCTGTCATAGTATGCATTCAAATTTGAAGACAGAAAAGGAAGTTCATATGCCTAATTCTGCAGCACTTACTCAAGCTAAATATACTCAAAACCTTACTCAAGCCCATATGTTTTGCTTGTGCACAGAGTGGACCATCTGAGTCATATTCTCCCTCCTGTTATATACCCTGGAGTTGAGCAAATTGTGGTAGAAGTGGCTCCAGTTTCATAAAAAGGTTAAATGGAAATCTCAGTTGCACTGCATCCCCAATCAGATCGGGGGAGCATCTGATTCAGTTCCACAGGAAGAATATAAGTTTTGAGAGGAAACAAAATGGGATAATCCTTGGAGCCTCCTGCCTTTGCGGTAAGGTGAATTTCCAACTACAGATTTCTTCTGAAGCTACTTTTGCTAGAACCAACAATAAATTAAAGCCTAACTTAAGATGAAGGTATGCTTAGAATCCCCATGCTCAAAGCTCTCCTTGCCTGGCTGAGAGGGGAAAATAGCAACCTGAACACTCTGGAATAGTGAATGCTCTGTAGTAATCCTCTTAAGGGTCTTGAAATGTCAGTCTCTTCAAAGGTCAGTCTCTTGGGCCCCTCCGTAACAGTTCCCTGAGGTAACAATGACACTGCACACAACAAATGAAGATACCTAAGGTATCTCCAAATGAGAAATATACTAAATTAGCTAATGCAGAGCTATGTGCTATTTTAGCTAAGGCTAGCTCACATAAAGAAAGCTTGGCTGTTTCTATACTACTCTGTAGTGTGCAGTGTGAAATACCCTAACTTCCAGAATCTAGGGAATTACAGCCTAGAGCAGGGGAGTGAGTAGCCACTGGGCACCATTCCTACAAGAAATCCTCACCTATGGAGAAAATCCGTATAGATTTTTCAATGAACCTCCATTTGGAAGCAATGATATGGAACAGTTTGCACAATCAAGGCCACTGCTTCTAATGCATCTTAAGTAACATGCAGTATCCATACTAAATAGTATTATGCTGGTTAATCATAATAATTGTAGGGGGGAAATGTATTTTTAATTATCTGAACTGTATTAAATATTAAAAGGTAAGAAAATTATGTTCAGATGCTGCAGCATATGTGGAAATAAGAGGCACATGGGAGATGATTCTTCATTTACAATTTATGAGAAATGAGTAATTTTTTTGCATTTGTATGATTATTACTGGTATTTTCTAAAGAATAATTGTCTAATTATTAATAATTGGGATAAATATAACACATGTGAATATGCATTAAACAGTCATTAGATAAAATATGTAAACAATCCATGATTCAGGGACTGGTATCCAAGAGTTCCCCCTTCCATGTGAATTCTCTAAGAAGAGAATGGAGAATCTTGTTCTTTATGTCTGGCTCCCCAAATATTTAACTTTTAAATGCAGAGAGAAACAGCCTTAGTAGAAAGGGTGAAGCACGGCAACAGACTTAGACTATAGTCTAGTGTAGTGGTTTTCAAAAATTTTGTACAAGGACCCATTTGTAAACATTAATGGACAGTCTCAACCCAGTAAATATTTTAAATAGATAAGAGCCCCCTGGCCTCACTGGTTCCCCTCACTCCTGACTCACTGCCCCCCACCCCCAGGCCCCATTCCCCCAGTGTGTGGGCTGGGGGGGAGGGGTGGTGGGGTCCCAAGCAGCCCCTAGTAGAACTCTGCCAGCCTGCAGGGAAAACCCATGGTTTCTCACATTTTTCTCCTGTTAAAGGAGAATCCATTTTTAAAGTTTGTTGATCCATTTCTAAAGGTTTTTCGCAACCCTTTCATATATACTCATGACCCACTTTTGAGTCGCGACCCACCAGTTCTAGTGTTTAAGGCATTCCCTTGGGAAGTGCTCAGAAAATGAGCACTTTAAATTTTCCTAGACAGAGAAGGGGTTGGAGTCCATGTTTCCTACATTCTGCGTAAGTGCTCTACCCACCGAGATATTGCATAACAAGGGGGACACCTCCATCACTCCCACCTCTGTGGTGGAGTAGATTCAAATAGGTCTCTGCTTCATTTGTCAAAGAAAAAGCATCACTGGCTACCTTTGGGAGAAACTAATGGAATGTGAATCCTGTATGGTCACACTGGGTGTGTCTTCATGAGGTGCCTTAATGCTCATGAGTGTGTCACAGCAAAACCATGCTAATGTGCAAATGTGCAATACAATTAGTCTACTGCGCATTAAGCATCACAAAAAAGTTCACCTTTGCTACTGTGCATTAGCACAGCTACTGCACCTTTATGTAGTACCTCATATTAAAAGTACTAAACTTAATTCACAGTAGTGAAAGCATATTAATGAACACGTAGATGCACCCACTGATAAGTATCTAAGCCTCAGAAAGCAGTGGGATTAGGATACACCCTTGTCCTTTGTGTTTCCTTAGTTAGGTGTCTCTCTGCTCAGCATGCTGACTTTTGTGGATGTTGTTCTGGAACGCCTAACACAGGGTTCTGGATTCTACTCTATAGACCAGGTGCATAAATGTTCAGCATAGAAGCACCTAAGTTCCTGTTAGATCTATATCTTTGTGACTAGATTTGGTAGTTTTTTAATAATTTTATAAGGCTGGAATAGGCTCACAACTAGTATATCATGGGTAAGACATAGTGTACCCGCCTGGCCTCAAGTATGTGTTTGCAGGCTGCCTTGGCGCATGCGCTGGATGTCGGTCATGACGTGAGTGTCAGCGATCTTGAAGTGAGTCCACCATACCCCAGGGAAAGCCCGTAGACTCTCCTGCCATGACTTTGATGACACCCTCAGTGGTGGGCTCCCCTTCAGAGGACTCACTCAGATTGGCTGCAATCCCCAGTGGGTCTCTGTTGGGCTCCGCCTCCCCTACACCCCATCCATGTACCAGCCTCTAGGCTGTCCCTCAGTATTCCCCAAGGCTCACTCTCCAGCATCTCCTCTTCCTTCCTGGGTTGCTCGAAGTCACCAGACAGACCTTTGGCTATGCCTGGTTGTCAGTTGTTGTCCTGCCGCCGCTCCCACCTTTGGAGGGCCGCTTCTGCCCCTGCCCTTAGTTCAGGGCCTCTCGGAAGAAAAAAAAAATGAAAAAAAAATAAGGAAATGGATTTCACTATCAATCCAGAGTAGGGGCTGGTCTGTCTATTTCCAGCTCACAGTCCATTTTAGATCTTGGTCTTTGTCATCCCTTGATGTCGTCTGGCATCCTCACCCCTGCTGGAGCCCTCTGCTAAGGCTCTAGCTCCCTGTCCCTCGCTGCACGCTAGTGTTGTAAATGCCCAGCGTGGGGAGCACCCTTGGAGTGCATATCCTGTGGTGCTTCCCCTGGCATCTTCCCTCGGTGCCGGCTTTTATCCCATCCAGGCAGCATCCAGGGATGATGTCACCCACCTGTGCTAACTTGAGCTGGAAGTAGGCATGGCTCACGAACCACACAGTTGTTTGGAGCTGGCACAGCACATCCGCCTCTTCATCTCCTAAAAGGGGTAAGTTTGCCATAGTCTCAGGGCTTTTTAGTTGCAGGTGGGCTGACCCATTTCCTGTCCCACCACGGGGTGGGGGGGTCCCCCGTCTCCCGGTGACTATCCTGCCAGGACACATGGGTTCTATGGAACTGCAACATAGTTTTTGCCAGAGCAAATTGATTATCTTAAATAATTATGGTAATATTTTCTAGTTCCCGTCTGTGACATCCCAGGGGTAATATTTAATGATTGTAGATGGTTTTATAACAGAGGGATGAAGGGCTAGTGGCTAAAAAATAAACCAAGTTTCATGTGATCTGGGTCTAGTAGCCAGTCTTGGCATAGACTTCTTGTGTGGACAAGGTCTGTCTAAGTTTTTGAATACAGATCTGAGACAAAGATATTCTTGATCCTGCCTTGCTGAGGGGGAGCTACTGAGATTAACTCATTGGCTAGGTACAGACATAAACTGGTATAAGTGACCAGAAACCAGTCTAAATCTGTAACAGAACAAAAGTTCAGCACGCATAAATCGGTTTCAAAATGGTGGAACCCAGTCTAAGATAGACTTGGATGCATGTAGTATTAGACTTAATCAATTTAGATTAGAGCAGTATATTGAACCTCTTTTCCATATGTCAAAGCAAATCACCTTAGTTTGCAGTCCTCCAGCATTCCAGGTGCCCCTCACAGAGCGGCATGCTAGTCTCAACCAGTGCTCATCTGCTCCATGCAAGCATCAGGCCAGCCCCATTCCCCAGGCTGTCCCAGACAGGAGTCAGAATAGCCTCTGTCTCCTGTCTATGCAGCTTGGTGGGCAGTGAGTGAGGGGAAACAACAGACAGGCATGCATACATACACAACAGACAGGCATACAGCTCCAAGCTGCTGCTCTTGGCTGCAGCTGTCAGCAGCATCTGGGAGATGGGGGAGGGCTAGGGAAATGGAGTTTCCCCGCCATGTGGGCTGAGCCTTGAGCCAGCAAGCTTGGAGCCACATGCTGTCTACAGTGCCAGAAATTGGGGGTGGGGATGGGGGAACAGAGCTCCCCACCACACAGTCCTGACCTGGAACCTCCCAACCCTGAGTCAACAAGCAGGGAGGCCCACGTGGCATGGAGCTCTGTTTCTCCCCTTTCCAGCTCCCACTGACAGCCAACAGCCGGTAGAGGGTGGGGCTGCTGCTGTGCTAGCCAATCAGGGCTGGCTGGCTGCTCAGCTGGGCTCAGAATTCTCTGGCAGCATAGGTGGAATAATGAATGGATTAATTAATGGGTTAACACACAGGCCAGCAGGGCCTGGACCCAGTGGCCCCAGCCAATCAGGAGCCCCTGGGTGCCTGGGTTCCCTTGGGAAACAATGCTTGGAGGTGAGCAGTATTCCAGACTGCAAAGGATCTTGCCTGGATCTGCAGGGAGATGCAGGGGTGGCACTGGTCTCTTCCTGGTGGAGGGGCTGGGCTGGGCTGGGCTGGGCTGGGCCGGGCCGGGCTGAGAGCGCTGTACCTCTAGCACTGCCCCTGTGCACATGTGCGCCTGCACATGGCCAGGAACACAGCCAGGCAGCCAGCTCCCTGCAGGTAAGTCTAATGGGGGGGAAGGGGTATGGGGGGCAGATAGAGGCCCCCATGGTGAGAGAGGGAGTGAAGCTGGGGCTGGGAGCACTGCCCAGCCAGGGTGGTGCATGAGATCTGGGGCTGGGGGAGTGGGATGGAGCTACAGGCAGCTTGTCCAGGGGGTGCAGGGTCGGGGAGGGAGAGCCCCTTGCCCATAGTGGGCAGCACGCATCTGCCTTCACCCCACTGGGCTTTTTGTTCTGTAGGGCCAGGCCAACTCTCAGGATCGCTAAATTGTGCTGTTAGACAGGAGGGTGTGACACAATTGCACATATATACACACACAAAAATCAATTGGGCACATACACACATGCACACTAGATGCATGCACACACACTAGGCACATACGCACACACAAGGTGCATGTGCACATCCAGGATTACCAGTTTAAGCACATGCATCCCTATCACCTATTCAAGCACATACACACAGGTGAGTTCCTAACTTGGGTGGTGTGGTATGTGTATGCTTGGGGTATTTGGGATATCTAGGGTGCTTGGTAACTATGGGAGGGGGAGTCAAGGGTCAAAGATTTCTGTAAGGAGGGGAAGGAGGGAGATGGATGGGGGTTAAGATGAAAGAGGGAAAAATAAGAGAGTGAAAGTGCCAGAAGTGAAAGTTGCCGTGGCCGGGATTAGAACTGGCAGACTAGAAGGGGAGCTGGAGTCACTTAAGGTCAGGTGACCCCTGGGGTTTCTTGAGGTCACTGTGTCCCAGGGTTACTTGGGAGGCAAGTCCAGGGTTTGGTGAGTGGAGAGCTGGGAGGCACAGAGAGGGAGCTGAGATGACAGAGAGACAGACAGACACAGGAGGAAGATCAGAGGGGCAGAAGAAAGCAGAGATTGGAGTAGGGCTGGGAAGTCAGTAAGACAAAACCCAACTCGGGGTTTCAAAATAACAGGTTTATTAAACAGACAACACACTACACAGCCCCACAAAGTTATTGGTTCCTACACACACAAGCATGCACATACACACCCACACAATGGTAGCAGGAGAGAAAAAGGCTTGGTGGAGGGATTGAAGTTAATGTGTGTAGGGACAGAGTCCAGGTTCTTTGCTTGAGGAAGGAAGGTGAGTGATAGCTACCTATCCTGGGCTGTGAGTTGATCCTCGATGGCCAGTTGGGGTCTTCTCCAGCAAGGTGTTGTCCAGAGGGGGTCGCCAGCAGGGCCTCTGGGTGGATAGGTGGTGTGGCGTAGTGCTGATCCAGATGGGCCCTTTGCAGAAAAGCAGGAAATTTCACTAGAAATTTCTCTAGAAATTCTCAAACCCTCTCTAGATAGTTGATTCACCCTCTCTAGATAAGAGTTGCTTAGCACCTGGGTCTCCTGCTCCCTAGATAAGTGCCCTAACCATTAAGCTGAAAGGTGGGAGGTATGGCTCCTCTAGCATCTATTAGCTGTGGTTCTTTGGTGACTAAATGTTTGGCTTTCCTGGGCTTCCTGTATCTAGCTAGGTGGCTTTTATTTTGCTTCTCAGCAGGACTGTGACTCCATTGTATCTCAAGCACCCTCATTCATCCCCATTCATTCAGGAACCAATTTACATGAGACTGGTTACACATGAATCATAGGTTACACCGAGGCAGAGATCACAAGATGGGGGCTTGACATACAAAATGGAAACTTGACATAACTTGACATTACTTTACAGACATCGACCTAAATCATATAAATTCAATATGCAACAGTAAAAATTAATACAAACATAATAGGAATATAATATAATACAATATAAAACAGGAAACATTAATATAAACATAATAGAACACTATTTACAATATAGAAAGGGGCTTATTACTATGGGGGAATATAAGAACTTAGCTTAGCTTACCTAGTATTACTTTTAATCACTTATAAGGGATAGAGAGGGCAGACAGAAAGTCAGAAATGGTTGGGAAAGGGGAGGGAATATATTTTTAAATTAAAAAAAAAAAAGAAAAATGGGGTGTTTTGCTACAGGCTCAGCTCTGGCCGTGGCAGGGGAAGGGGGAGGCAGGGAACAGGGAGGAGAGGCAGGCATGTGCCACCCCAACCCCAGCCCGGCCAGGTCCAGCCAGCCTGCCCCTCAGGGCATGGAGGCCCACACTGCCCTTGGCAGTGGCAGCACCAGGAGAGGAAGGGGCCCCTCCCCCCTGCTGGAGTCCAGGTCCCGTGGGGGGAGGAGGCCTCCAATTCTGTGTTTTCCCAGGGCCCCAATAAATCTAAATCCACCTCTATCTGGCATCCTGCTGTGAGCACCCCCAGCCTGCTGGTGTTGGTTTGTGCAGGCCACCTCCATTCCTCCCCTTCTCTGCGCCCTGCCAGACAAACATGAGTTCTGTTCACTCTTGAACTAATCTAGGGCACTTAGAAAAAACTACAAAAGTTAGTGCAAAGATTTTTGAACCTCTGTAACTAACCATTAATTTTGTGAGTTTGACAGATAAAACAGTAGTGACTGTAGAAAAATCCACAAATAAAAAAAAGTTAAATATTTTCAAAAACAACATAAAAATATAAAGACTTATATGTCAAGGTAATAGATGGCATCTGTCAGCAAACCCCAGGTTGCAACAATCCTTTTACTTGAATGTGACAAAAATCAATGGCACTGCAAAGGAGCTAAAGCTCAGAAAATCAGTTATGAACAGGGGCTCAGGATTGTTAATAGCTGGTGGTCTCATACACATCTTGTTAATAAGCTCTGTTGGCATAATCCTTTCCTCTTGCTTCAAAGCAAAGTGGGTTTGTCTGTATTTCTGCAGCCCTGTCAAGTGCTGCCATGGACAGCCGCACCCACCTATGCCTAGTCCACACATGCCAAACCCAGAAACGAGGCAGTAAAGCTGCTGTGAGGGTTACCCCTGCCACTGCTTTCAAACATTAAAGCATCTAAAAATTAAACTTCTGAAGCCAAACCCATCAGCGTGGTTGCAGTAGCACTCAGTGTTTTGCTCCTTCATTTAAGGATTTAGCACATGTGAATCAGGAGCAGATGCACAGGGCCCTGTTTCCCAGTGGCACTCTCAAGAATATTATGGCACTGGAATACATGTGCACTGAGAATTTCATCTAGGGCTCACTGATGTCAATGGACACAACTTCCAATTTACAGGACAATGGATCAGAGCCTCCAAGCAGATGATGTATTGGTTGTTGCCATGAATCAGCCCATTATAAAGAATATTGTGCAGCTTAATCTCAGGGAATCTGTCATAATAAGAGAGGATTAATGTTTTCCTTTTCCCCCTAATAACATAAGGAAAATGTTTCAGCAAAACAGTATTAGTGAAAATCCATGAGTCAGACACTAAAAATACTTTTTTTTGAGTGAAAGGCTTAATTCATAGTGAAAGTGGATAATTCATAGTGGATACTGCGGGTGAGTCAAAAGCAGGGCATGAAATTACAGCCTGCCATCTGCTTTTAGCAAGTTAATTTTTCAGCTCTGCCAGTCAAAATTAAAATTCATCACTTGTGTGGGATGCTCTGTTGTGAAGCCTCTGGAATGACAGACTGAGTACTGAGCAAAACACTCTACTTGAACAAAACTGATTTCGGGGGTCAAAGCTTCTTTCATAGTCTGTCACAGACAAGGGAACTGTCTTTTCTTCATCTCTTCTGTATCAGTTGCAGAAACACGTTCTAATCTTTCATCTGCAACATGTTGTTTTCATGACAGATGGAAAGATTAAGAGAGAAAACTACAGGAAGAAAGATCAACGATGAGGCCATGATTACACTCTTACATCTCTCTATGTGGCTAAATACAGACAGTCAAAAAGCCCAAGGCTGAATCGATTCAATCTTCACAGGTTAGCCTAAACTGCAGAGATTGAAGTGATAAGCAAGAGAACAGGCATTCACTTGTAGTTCCAGAAATGCAGCCACATGCCTGCAGAGGCCCAGGCCAGAAACCAGAGGGTATGGCCTGGAGTATGCCTGCCTGCTCAGCTGGAGCAAACAGTTTAGACCAAGGCTAACCCACCCACCCTCTGAGGGGGGAGTTTGTAGGGGAAGTGCAAAGCATGCTGGACTGCTGGAAGGGACTGTGCGTTAACTTGAATCTGTAACAGAAGTTCAATGAACTGATTTAACCCAAGTCTGATTAACAGACAGCTGGAAAAAACTGGATTTCCTCTTTCCTCTTCTAACCCACCCAACAGAAGATTCTGAATGGGAAAAAAATAATTCAAGATTTAGGTTTTTTAAAGAATAATTTTACAGCAACTTGTTGACTTGAATTTTGTTCCATTTAAATTCTGCCCCTCCCCTATTTCAAAAAATTGGATTTATTTTTATTTTTCATATTTCTCTTCACTTTCCCCCCCTGTATTATCAGTTAATCCAGCAGGATGAATCATGCCTAAAGGTATTTTTCTATATTTTTCTCCCATTTTGCACCCTAAAACTCTTTCAAAGTTGGAGAAGTTTTGAAGTGTTACTAGTGAAAAAAGGGGAGGAAATGGGATGTGGTGGGGGAAGGAAGTACAAACAAAAACATCAGCAATAATAAAAATCCTGAAATCCAAACATGGGTATCATTCATTCTATTTTGTTCAGTGGTAAAGAAGAGGAAAGCAAAGAATAAAGGGGTAGGGGACCAATTTAAAAGTTCAATTTAATATTTTTGTTTTGCGAAACCAACCAAAAATTCAATTGGAAGAAACAAGGCTCAATTTTTCATTTTGACTTAATTTCTTTTCAAAAGTTTAAAAACAATAATAATTTTTTTTCTTAAAAAAAAATAATTATGACACCCCATTATTTTGTCGACAAACATTCTTCCCAGACAAAACATGTTAGATACAGTTCAGGTCTCAAAGACCAGTTAAGTTAAAGTAGGTCTGAGGAGTCAGTCTTATGGAATGATTAGTCATATTATCATGACTTCTGCTATGCTGCCAGATATGCCCCTCAGCGGAGATAAAGGTTAGGACAGGAACTTTGGTAAAACTGTGATTGGCCAACATGCAGTTTTGACATGTGAGGCAGATGACCTAAGAAAAATATGAAGGTTTGCAAATCCAAGCGCATGATTTTGGAGAACGGCTTCAAAGTGCAGCTTCAAATGGATGATGAACATGGATTTATCATCTTTTGGATGGGGGAAAAAAAAAGACTTAGTAGAAATGTGCCTAAGATTTTTAGTGAAAAATATCTTCCTGCTTTTTAAGCTGGTAGTTATTATTTTTGAAGAAAATTTTATTTTTGGTCCTTTAATCCTGGTGCAGCTTTTCGGTCAGTATGTTAAATATTTAGAACTGGATACAATGTAAAATATTGGTTTTTTCCATAAAGGAGAATTTCCTGAAAAGCTGAAGAACTCATATTATCTTGTTCTCCCCTGGCCCATGGTAACAGGATACATTTTTGTTGGCTCAAAGCTCTCCTTCTGTTTACACGCACAAACACACAAATGAGTTCCTCTAACCTGTCAAGATATACATCTAAAACTTTTAAAAATTGCATTTCCTTTCAATTAATATTTTTCTTTCAATGGACATTACAACGTGCTCACATCACAATAGAGAGATTAATTAAAAGTTGTCACTTATATTGAAAAGTGTTTGCATATAATTATATGGTTGAGTTCCCAATACTCATATTCTTCACTTTCATTTCAGAGTTTGTTTTCTATCTTATAAAATATTTTGCTTCTGTGTTTTTCCTTCATCACTGAAGCATAAACTTAAAAAAACCTATTGGTTCAGTCTCATAATATATTTCTCAAACAGCGAAATCTAGGAAAGCAGATAATTGCACTTAAACGTATTCAACATTAAACATGCTCTATATTTTGCATGTGTATATGTGCACACACACGTATATTAATAGTACCAAAGTTATTGCATACTTAAGTATGGAATACTCTTTATTTTCAGGAGTGAACTGTATCAGCTGGACTTTTATGTTTGTATCAGTCACATTTGGCATCTAAAAGTTGCAAAAATTATACAACAGCAACTGCTGAATGGTTTGTGATTTTTTTAAATATGCATATGAAAATGTATTTAAAACAGCAGAATCTGGGAGGTGACCCTAAATGTGCAGGTTTTCTGCTGCAGATATAGTTTGCAGAGTAAATCTAAGTGTACAGGTTGTTCTTTGTCTATCAGACCAAGAACCATGGTGTATTCTTCCCTGAGTGTGCACATATAACTCCCATTAGCATAAAAATAAGTAACACACAAGCAATGAGGTGATAAAATCATCCCCCAAGGCTCTTATGTTCTCCTTCATGCATTAAATCGTGGAGAAAAACAAAATAAGAATTAAAATATAAAGGTCTTTGAAGGAGGGCCATTGAACCATATGACTCGTCCTGCACAAATTCCACAGAATGGATAGTAATATATGTAGGCAGGTCAGTGAGCCAAAGAATAGTCCATTGGTCCCATTCTGGAGCCCTGGAGAAGTGTTAGTTTCACCATTTATTCAAATGATATTCTGGAGAAAAGGGCTTATAAAGATTATGTGTGTGGTTCCTAGCAACTCTGAAACCTGCTAAATATATGACTATAAAAAGCTCAGTAGAACTTGGAGGAAAATATTTTGCTAGTCTCTACCATCTTTAATGTGGAAACACCATATGTATACTGATGAATTAGGGCTCTCATCAGATCAGCTAGAGCAGGGATGGCCAATAGGTCTGTGCGAAGCTTCGGTCCCCGATCCAATTCGGCAGAGATTTGGCCTGATTCGGTGGATGAATCTCCAAATCCAAATCAAATCAGGAGAACCTTTAATCTCTCCAAATCAAATCGAACCCCTCCATATCGATTTGCAGAGATTTAGAAAGATTCAGACATAGACACAGCTTTAAATGTTTTTTCTACATACCTCAAGGTACCAGGCGGCTCATGAATGCTGAGATGGTGGGGCGGATGGAGCGTCCCACAGGAGTGCAGGGGGCTCCCCAGCGCGCTCAGCAGTAGACCCGGAAGTGGACCAGAAGCACTTCCAGGTTCACCGGGTAGTGAACCGGGGGCTCCCCTATGGGTCCCCCCACAGATGATTGCTGAGCCAGGAGGGCGTGGGGGAGCCCCCAGTACACTCCCCAATGGACCCAGAAGTGGACCAGAAGTAATTCTGGTCCACTTCCAGGTTCGCCGCTGACTATGCCCCACCTTCCCTCCACACTCCTGTGGGATACTCCATCCGCCCCACCATCTCAGCATTCACGAGCCACACCTGGTACCTCTTGGTATGTAGAAAAAAACATTTAACATTTAAAGATGTGTCTAAGTCTGAATTGCTGGTTCTCTGAATCAGCATCAAATCTTCAGATTTGGATTCAGTCAAATCGAATCAGGGAATCGAATCGATTCAGTGATCTGAATCAACAAATCAAATCACTGTACCCGATTCGGGCCAAATCCGAATCAAATATGGCCGTTTCACACATCCCTAATGGCCAACCTACAACACAAGTGGTGCAGGCCATCTATGTGTGTGGAATGTGGTAGATCAGGGAGGGACAAGCTCTGCTCCCCCTTGCACCCTAGTGCTCTGCCACTTAGCTGCTAGCCCACACGGCTCTTAAGCCCTGCTCTTCCCTGCCTGTGTCAGCTGAGCTGGGCAGGGTAGGGGAGCACAGGCTCTCCCCTGTGCTTGCTGGTGTCTGGGGGGCTAGGCCCAGGCCCATGGGGTGAGGGCTCTGCTCCTCCCTGCCCCACACCATTGCCCAGCGTGGCTGACACAGGGAGGCAGGAGCCTCCAACCCTTCCCCCGGCCCTTCTATCTCAGCTGACACCAGCAGGGAGGAACAGGGCTGAGAGCCCTTGGGCTGTCAGCTGATCCAAGCAGTGTCAGGAGGGTGGGATAGCTGAGCTCCCTATCACCCTAAACCAGAGCAAGCCTAGCTAAGAGGGGTGTCCCCCTGTAGCTGACTGGGCCATTGAGGTGGGGGTGCGGGGCTGAGAAAAGAGGCTGCGCTAGGAGTACCTCATGCCTTCTGGCCTGGCCAGTGCAGGCATATGCAGTTCACCCCCTCCACTCCCCACAAGAGTGAATGTGTGTTCTGTTCACTCCCAGTTCAATCTATGCAGCTTAGAGAAAACTCGGCTTTCCACCTCGGGCTTTTTTAATGTCCCAAGAAGTCACACAAAAATTCCATAATCTGCAAAAATGCTGTGCATTATGTGTTTCTCATTATGTGTATCAGACACTTCCTCAAGATTCAAATATTAACAAATCTAATTCTTACAGGGTTTGATCCTGTACTCACTGAAGTCAGTGGCATAATTCTTATTCATTTTCATGGTGCAGGATCAGGGACACAGCCTCTTTCCTTTATTATCCATCTCTTCCATTTTTTAGCTCAATGTACCAACTTAATTTTTCCTCTGATTTTGAAGAGTTATACTGTGCATAGATTTGCTTCTCCTTAATATGAGGGGCCCAAATAGAAGGCAAAAAAATGTTGCTTTGACAGCCAGTATAGGACAGAAGCTGCATGGAAGCATCAGATGTGATGTATTTGTGGTATGCAAGTAGGAGTAATTTTGCAGTTACATAGCACCAGATTTTTTTGTGGGGAAAAGTAAGAACTGAGTAGCATAGGCTCCAACTTTGGTTTTTGCCAGTGGGTGTCGAGCCCCATGCATGCCCAGAAGAAGCAGCATGTTACTTCAACCCAGCTCACCTGACATCTGTAAAGATCAGGTGCTTTAATAGGAGTTTTTGGTGCTTTCATCTAATAGCTGATTGAATCAGTTTTAGCTAAAAGCCCCAAAAAGCCCCACTGAAGTGCCTGATCTTTACAGACGCTAAGGAGCCAAGTTGAAGTAACACACTGCTTCTTCTGGCTTCTTCTTTCATTCGCTACACCTCTGCTTTCCTTCTGCCCATCTCTGGTGTTTCTTTCAGGTCTTAACTTATGCTACACATGGCCCCAATCCACTTTTCAGCTCTGACACAGTTTGAGAAAAGATATCCTGTATTTTTCTGAAGGGCAGTCCTACGTATTTGCGCACTTTACAGTTGTGGACTAAGCAATGTGACAAGCATCACTGAGAGGAAATTCGTTCCATCGTTCTCTTCCTCTCATATCAACATTAGTACATCCTTAAGACTGCATAAATGTAAACACTCAAGAAGTCATGCATGAGGAATCAAGTGCGCTTAAGTCTTTTTTTTATATATCAAACTCTCCGCCTACTCCCATGCAATTCCCCAATGAGCAAGGAAAAAGGATTCAGTTAAATAGCTTAATTTCTGTTCAGCTGCTGAAATCTTCAGTGTTATTAGGTGCGGAGGAAGAGAAAAGTGGTATGGGCACATAACATTTAAATAGAACCCTGTGTGCTTCAACAGAAAAAACCTATTATGTCAATTTAAAAAGCTGCCCAGGTTTGCTAACAGTGTGAGCAAATCTTTGTGTTTCTTATAATAGAAGTGGCATGTATTTGTTACAAGTTTTCCTGAAAGGGGAAAAAACCTACACTGTTCACAAGAACAGAAATGTGTATTTCAAGACAAAATATGTGATCTCCACAATGTTTTTTTGATGTGTAAATGAACTGATGTGCTCTTGCTTGATTTTCATATACCTGGCTGGATTTAACATAACTGTCTAGAAACTGAAAAAAAGAGGGGAAGATCCTGCTTCTTAGCTTTCATCAATAATTGAGAAATTATGTAGTAAAAATTTACAGTGGAGATGTATACTGGACAAACAAATTTTCTTTTGCTTTAAGTGCTGTGATATTAGAGATAAGAAAAAGCTAGAAAATAACCTGCAAATAGGTGCAGTCCTTAGAGGAATAAAACCTACTGAGTTTATTCTTTCTCTTCTGAAATGCTTAAGTTAGCCATCAGCCTCTAGGAAGAAGTGCATGTGGGAAAGCAAATCAATGGTAATGCTTCATAAAACAGCTCTCATGCTCTTTTAAAAGGTTTGTATTGGCTGTGTCAAAGAAGCTTGTTCTCTGCAGATGATATAGCTGCACATGGTAGTGCTTTCTTCTGTGGTAATGCTTTCTACTACCCTGGCTTATTGCAGGATTGAGTCTCTGGTGAGAAACTGAATCCATGATGAGATTTAGGTTATTGTTTTCCCAGTCGGACTGGGGTGAACCTCTCATATGCCCAGGCATATTGTGGCTGATAATGAGAGATGTAAAGGTGCTGGTGGAGATTAAACATAGAATTAATGTCAGAGTCACTTCTCAAAAAGCAGAGATAAACCTAGTTCAATATGCATTCAGTGAAATCTGCGTGTAGAAATGTTTTCAGTAATTCAAGTCTTGCAGAATTCACATTTATATGACTAATGAGAACACCACAGTTATGCTGAAAGGATGAAAAGGAAAAAAAATGTTGAAAGGGATATATATAAAATATTTATGCATGGATAGGGATATAAAACCAGTGTATGAAATACCTTATAACTGACGGAAGTAGGAAGAAACTCCTCCTATAATTATAGTAATAGCCCACTTCAGGATGTGTTGTCTCATCCATTAGAGTATCTAGTCCTGGCTGACCATTTTGGGAGGTGATCATGGGATACCAGATTGAAGGCTTTTTTTAAGTCAAGATATCTGACATCAATCTCTTCTCCCTTGTCCAGGTGATAGGTCACCTGGTCATAGAAGGAAATGAGATTGGTCAAGCAAGACCTACCCGCAACAAACCCGTGCTGGCTGTCCCTCAGGATGTTGGCATTGACCAATCCATTAAGGATGGCCTCTTTAATAAACTTTTCTAAGACCTTCCCTGGGATAGAAGTCAGGCTGATGGGCCTATAGTTAGCCGGATCCACTTTCCTCCCTTTCTTAAAGATAGGCACCACATTGGCCTTCTTCCAGTCTTCAGGCACTATACCAGAGCACCAGGAGTTCTCAAAGATCTGTGCCAGAGGCTGGACTATGATGCTCACCAGCGCCTTGAGTACCCTGGATTGTAGATTGTCAGGGCCGGCTGACTTGAAGGTATCCAGCCTCTCAAGGTGGTCCTTCATGAGGTTAGCATTGATGGAGGGCAGAGGCTCTCCCTCACCCAGACCTGTAGTGGGCATGGGTGTTCCATGGGACTGATGAAAGACCAGTGCAAAGTACCCATTTAATAGGTTGGCTTTTTCCTGGGCATCAGTTGTCCCAAGCAGGGGTCCAATGTTGCCCCTGCTTTTCTTCTAGCTCCCCACATATTTGAAAAAGGACTTTGTGAGATGGGTTGCTGGTATGTGCCCTCAGGGACCCTTCCTGGGGAACGGGGATGGGGACGGAGACCCTTCTCAAGGAAGAGGAGGAGGGATGGGACAAAGGGAGGAGGGATTTTGTTAATTTCAAGTCTCTGCTTTTGTATTCTCCTTCCCCTTTGACTCCTGATGACTCTTCAGCCATAGCTATCTCTGGTTGGTTGTCTCTCTGTGGTCATACATCCACGTAGCCTTCCAGGCCTTTTCCTAATTTGGTCTGTTACCCCAAAACTGGGACTCAGGCCCCTCTCTGCTCTGGGGCCTTGTAGCTGCTGTCACTTACCTTGTGTTATGGGACAGTATGGTACATACTTACTTTGGTTCCCAAGTTGTTTTCTAGACTGTGTCCTTGTTGAGTTAGACAGCCTGTCTGCCTTGAAGGCTGTGATCTCGTGTTTTGGCATGTCCCGCTCTATTCTCAAGCTGTGCCCATCCATTGGCCTTGTTGTGCTAGACTGCCAGTCTGCCTTCAGTGCTATGAGAAGCTGTGTGTGTCTCCCAAACTCTTTAGAAATCCATTTAACCCCTGCTGCCCATCTTGAACCTTATAATGTATGTATCTATACCGTTAAGCCAATTCCTAAAAAACAGACCTTTAAATGCCATTTCTAAGCCAACAGGCTAGACCTCTTATTTTTTGAACAGAGGATTGATTTCCATTATAAAAGCCTATGATAATTTCATTTCTGAGAGTTTGCAGAAGGATTTAAATCTTTCCAGAGTCTCAGTAAAACTTGAATAAAGCGAGAGCTGTAAGAATATATCTTTTTAAGGCAAGAGATTTTAATGCCAAATCCTTTCTCACAGTGCTAGGATTATTCATGTGTGCATATTTTTAACACATTTCTCAGTAGTCTTCAGAAAAGTGATGCACTTATTTTTTCATAGAAACTTGGCAGAATGACATTTTAATCATTTTAGAGGAAGATAGTGTAATGTCATGTAATAGTGGTTATCTATCTTTAGCTTTTTTATATTTTCCATCTAGAAATTCAGCCAACTTGTCAAGTTCAAAGTTACTAAGACATCTTGTTTTCTTTTCAAGAAAAAAGATGAAATTTTGTGTACAAATAAATGTACTATATTATCAAGCTTAAGAGAGAATAGTCACTTTTCCAGTTTCCAAAGAACTAAGGTGACATACTCTGTTACAGGTATTTTTACTACAGCACTTCACCAGTGTCACAGCTGTACTTTAAACATGTTTCCCTGCATGTTCAATATTGTACATTGCCCTTTGGGAAAGTAATCAGTTAAATCGGATCCTTTTTAATATTGACATGACTTGCAGCCACGAAACTGTCACAGTGAATTTCAATTTAGTTTGATTTCCTTACCTAAAAAGGTCTTAAAAGATAATTGGCGCAGAGGTACTTTTGTCTCCCTATGGCAGGGAAAAATATAATTACTCAGTAGTCTGGGGAGAGGGAATACACAGGGCAATGACATTTTTACTGCCATTAAAATGTGAGGCAGAAGTAGAGGGGTGGGATCATGGTAGTTAGGAGAGGAAGCACTTACATCACTGAATTTCTCCCCATGCAAGAGCGAAATACAGTGACCAACTAAGCCATATCATATATTAATTGATAGTACTCAGAAGCAGCCAAAGGACTGAAAGGAAGTTAAACATCCATATTTTGCATGTGAAGATATTTGCCAAGTCCTAATAAACTTGTGTTTAGTTTCTAAAAGTAATATAGCATTATTATTCTCCTTAATTCTAATCCCTACAAACAGATACACATGGAAAGCAAGTACAGAAATTGTTAGCAATAGTATTTATTTTTCTTTTTAAAAACATTATTTTCTTTTTAAAATGTTGTGAATAATGGCTTTTTTAAATGCAATGCTTCCATTCCTGTCAGTGGAAAATGATTGCTATATGACTGTTC
>NW_005842215.1:20387-22676 GCF_000455745.1 Alligator sinensis
TCCTGCTGACTTTCACTATATTTCTATTCAGGAGAACAGAAAGAACTACTTTTTCCTTGCACTGATGCTACCATCTACTGTTTTGAAAAATGCTAACTAAAATTTGTACTGAATAGTTAACTGTATTAACATCCTGGAAGAGCTGCTATAATAGAAAATAAATCCATTCAGCTATAGTATTTGTTTGTTTTTCTGAAGATATTTTCTGTCTTGTTGGGGGGAGAGGGGGAATCACTGAAAATAGCTTCAGGGTAGATCTTCTGGTTTACATATATGCCAGATGCCCATTAGGCACAATGTACTGAACGTTCCAAAAATGGAGCTGTATTCAACAAAATATAATGAGTGAAATTTGTGGTTGGTATAGTGCTGCTGATTACAATGAAGTTACACTCGGAACAAATATGGTCAGATAGGTGTTTAAAAAAACCCTGATGTTTTAAATGGCTGCTACTAGTGGTCTACCTTTTTTGTGGCCTCTTTATGGAACATATACCCGATAGGTTTTTTTCTGCTCCTAAAGAGCATCGGAAATTATTTTGAAATTGATTGAAACAGTCCTGTCTTGGCTCTTATTTCCTTAAGAAAATGAACCTGGATAATGAAATCCCATCTATAATAGAGAGGCAAGGATTTGGAGGGAAAGATATCTTTTACTGGACCAACTGTATAGTTGGGAGAAATCATGGCATTGGTTCTATAAAAGATATCACCACAAAAGTCCTTGTATCTGTCATATTTCCCAGACCATCATGACTACATTATTTCATCTATAGTAGAGGCATCTGGCAGATTTTAGGGGCAACTTGTGTTTTAGCAAGATGCACTGACCACTCCTATAGAAAAGAAATCACTGTTTTCACTCTGAAAGACTTAAAAAAATCATTCTTTAAGGAATTAAACAAGAGAATCTAAAAATATCACTATACAACTCTTCCTCCCTCCCTTTCTCCCCTCCCCCCAAGTTATTTATGTATCTGTTTTGTATCAAGCTATTATACTGATACATTACACTATCATTGCTTTTATGTAAGGGCACGTAGTATAAAATAGCTCACCAGAAGACCTCTAGTCATTCAATTAGTCCACATAGTTCATAACTAATTACAAGCATATATTGGGAAAGGACCACCTGAGTTACTAAGCCCAGTCCTCCCTGATCCCAGGCAACCATTTCAGTGACAACTAAGGGTATACCTACAACTTTTGTGGTCTTCTCAGGCATGGATGCTCTTGAATAAACTTTGCCCACCAGCTCTTGCTTTTGTCATAACCCAAGGGTATGATTTTGTGTGTGCTTTGGCACTGAAGAATTATTTCCCGCCACAAGGAGCTTTCATTGCAGGGTGCATTTCTCAGTTGCAAAGAGAAAACCCCGGTGCAAAGGAGTTCCCACCACCCACATGCAAATTTGTTCCCCACTATTGGCTGTTTCTAAATTATTCCCATGTGGCGGCTAGCGATTGGCTTGCTAGCCGTATAAGAGGCTTGAGTGGTTTCCGCCCAAGTTGGAGGACTCCACAACCATCTCGAGTTTTCTGCGGGTCTTGTTCGAGTTCATGTTGTGGAGCCTAGCAAACTCCACGTGTCTGTCTGTAACTGCAATGCAAGCAAGTTTTCCTGCCTGCACCGCGACCATCTACGGTGTAAGTAAAATAATCTTTAATCAACCTCTACGCGTCTGTGCCTAATTCTAGTCCGCCGGCCTGCATTCCCCGACCCGCGTGCCAGGGCTGCTGGCCACAGCCCGTGCCGCGCGCCCCCGAAAGCCTCGGACCACTCCCGGCCCGCACATGGCGATGAGGATGGGATCAGGGGAAGGCTCGCTGGAGCTAGAATTAGTTAAGAACTGCCCTTGGCGCAGTGGAAAACGCTAAGTAGAAAACTTTATGGGACTGGAGGCGCATATCGCTTACCACCAGGCGGGCGGAAAGGGTGAGAGGTTTATCAGCAGACGATTTTCGCTGAAGGGAGAAGAGGGAGCTTCCGAAGATGGAGCCCCGAGAGAGAGGGAAGTGTATTTTCACCCCGCAGCATTCGGGTGTATAATTAGTGATGAGCGGGTCCTATTTAGGCCTCTCGACACTGTGTCCCTTGCCAGAGTCAACCCGGCAGGCGCAGTAAACCCGACCCTCACCCGGGAGTGTGCCCGTTGCCTAAGATGTGCTCGGGAGAGTGAAGAACCGGTGCCGATCGACCGGTTCTCCCCCTTTATGCTGGCGTCTAGATTAAGGGGTCATGAGCTTCCATCCGAGCTCCGCGAAGATCTGGAGACGGAGGAACGCGCTG
>NW_005842215.1:24010-24378 GCF_000455745.1 Alligator sinensis
ATCCCTAGAGGACGAACTTCTTATGTTAGCGAATTTTGTGTTTACCCGTTTAGTTCAGCGACCCGTGGTAAGAGCTCTCGATCACCCGAGTGACGAGCGCGTGGTATAATTCAGCTGTGCCTTCAGCAAGGGGGGGGATGTCACAACCCAAGGGTGTGATTTTGTGTGTGCGCGCTTCGGCACTGCTAAATTATTTCCCGCCACGAGGAGCTTTCTTTGCAGGCTGCATTTCTCAGTTGCAAAGAGAAAACCCCGGTGCAAAGGAGTTCCCACCACCCGCATGCAAATTTGTTCCCCACTATTGGCTGTTTCTAAATTATTCCCACGTGGTGGCTAGCGATTGGCCTTGTTGGTGTTTTAAGAGGGTC
>NW_005842215.1:24450-33372 GCF_000455745.1 Alligator sinensis
GAGCTGCGGAGCCTAATGGACCCAGCGTGTGCCTTAAGAAGGCTATAGGGGTCTGATCAACCTCTGGCCTCTCCCCGTCGCCGAGCGCGATCCCTCAATGAACCCCTTCCCTGCGCGCTTGTTCCACGGAGCCTAGCAAGCTTCGTGAGTGTGTGTATCCAGAGCTCTGTACGAGTTATTTCAAGAGGCTTGAGTTTTCTGCGGGTCTTGTTCGAGTTCGTGTTGTGGAGCCTAGCAAACTCCACGTATCTGTCTGTAACTGCAACGCAAGCAAGTTTTCCTGCCTGCACCGTGACCATTTACGGTGTAAGTAAAATAATCTTTAATCAACCGCTACGCATCCGTGCCTAATTCTAGTCCGCCGGCCTGCATTCCCCGACCCACGTGCCAGGGCTGCTGGCCACAGCCCGCGCCGCGTGCCCCCGAAAGCCTCGGACCGCTCCCGGCCCGCACAGCTTTCATGTGCCAAATCCCCAGAATTGTCTCTCTGTGGGTGTTATTGAGATGTCTGTGTCCAGCATAGTTGAGAGTAGCTACAAGGGGCATTCCCATTGCATTGCAAGCAGGACCAGGTTTGCAGGGCTTGCTCAGCAGTGTCACTTCTCAAGAATGCTGTGGAAGCAAAGCATACTGTGCCCCAGAACACTCCTTGCAAACTTAGGAGTTAGAACCTCAAAAACTACCATGTACCATAGGAATAGAGCAAGTTTAACCACCCATCTTTGGGTCCCTGAAACAGCAGAGAATTAATAAGTCAAACATAATAACTATAGGCCATACTATAGAAGGCAGAAGACCCCAAATCTCTTTGGTAGGTTCAAGTGACAGTAACTGAACTCCACCATTACAGCTGTCAATAGTCCAAAGTACCCCTAAGGGGTTACCTGAAGGAAAGGCAGGGGCCTTCATGGAAATGGAGCAGTAAGTCTAGAGCTATTAGGTAAGAAACCAAAAGAGAATGGCATGAAGGAAGTCCGACTTAAATGGAAACTACTCCTTGCAAGTCACATTTTTTACACTGCTTTTAAAAGACAGAGGCAAATGAATGTCAGTTTTCCCAAGTAGCAGTCAATATGAGCATGGTCCAAATACCATTGACATTAAAGGAAAGACTCCAGTTGACTTCAGTGGGCTTTGGTTCAGAAATGTAAATAGATCTGTTTTATCCCAAGTTTGCCGTTTTTATGTTTCATTCATCATTTTCTCTTGTTGTCTTCTCTTGCCATCTACTATTTTCTCCACTAAATTGTACATTTAGCCTTAGCAAACTCAAGTAAAAAAATCCATATTATTTGAGTCTTGGTGGCCAACAAACTGGCATGGAAATCAATTTTTTGAGGTTATGCGCTTGAACTTGTCAGAACTGTCAAATCTTTTGCTTGTTCTTTTTTACCTCTGCTTGATCCCTTTTGTTCTTTCTGTTTGCTAGGCCAATTCCATTGGCTTTAATTATGAACATGTATAAAACAAAGGAAAAAAGGAACTCCTCTAGTCATTTTACCATTGTCCTGAAGCTAGTTATTGGAGTCAGAAGTGTAAGAAGTAATATAGACCAATTTGTCTGTTCACTAGCTATTGAGATGTTCCTGACAATCTTCATAAAAAAGGACAGGAAAAGATAAAGGTCCAGATTAAACAGCTGGTGTAAATCAGTGAAGCTTAATCACTGGGCTTATGTTAATGTACATCTGCTGGTGATCTGGCCAAAAGCTGCTAGGGTTGAATATTCATGTCAGATGAAACAATTCCAAAAGGAGTACATTTACTACCCTTATTCCTTCTTTAAACAGAGTGTAAACAAAGCTCTGTGTACTATATGACATGCTTGACTTAAATTATATGGCAAAACCACAGCAATTCAGTGCAACAGGCTGAAGATTCCACATCAGCTTCTGATTAACTTATTTTAAAATGGAAAGCTAATTAATAATTCATACAAAAAGGAATGCTTACTGCCATTACTTTTATGTTCTTCTAAATTGATATTAAATTATGTTTGTTTTATTTTAAAATATTTAGAATCTTGCATTGGGAAAGGCGTGAATGTACAGCAGTGATTCTCAACCAGGGTGCTGCAGCACCCTGGGGTGTCACAAGATCCTTTGAAGGGTGTTGCCCAATGTTAAGCACTTTTAGACATGCAATGCCTCCACATGATTCACAGATTAGCTATTTACAATAGGAATCTGTAGTGTCTGACCTGCTATGGTCTTTCTGAGTTCTTTGCAACATAACTCCTCTGTTATTTTTCTGTATTCAGGAAATGAATGTAAGCTAAGAGCTGGTGTTTTCCAGGAGGTTCCTTGAGTCTGAAAACATTGAGAACAACTGCTCTGCAGGAATTGTCAGGGATAAATGTTGGTTTGGATTGAGCCAGGGGAGAGATTTGAGATTATGGCACACAGAAAAGCATGTGGAAATTTAGGCGTGAGGAAAAAGCAGATTAGTAATACATTTTAAATGATCAGCAGTGGTTAATAATATGAATGATGCCCTTTACATAATTCAGTTAATTATCCCATAGAGATAAATGCTAGGACTCTTTAGTTTGGAAAGGAGAAGCCTGAGGAGGGCGTATGCTAGAAGGCTATAGAATCATTAAGATGTGGGCAAAGCAAAGTGCAGCCAGAATCTCAGGAGGAGGTTCCTGAAGTGGTGGCAAAGGGGCTGCAGCTTGATGCAACTTGAGGTAAGCATGCACCAGGGTCTCTTGACTGAAGCAGGTTTTGGGGTATCTGTGAAGTACACCAGACAGTGCCTGTGGAGATGGCTCTATGAAGGAGCCGCTGACTGAGGTCACTGGTGTCTTATGGTATCGGGGTAGAATACAGGCTGGTCTACTTGGTGCCTGGGTGGGATGTGAGGATGGAATGGTGGAGAGTGTGGAGCATGAGTGTGTGGAGCTGGTGGCAATCAGCTGTGTGGAAGCAAACTGGTTTGTTATCCCTCAGCCTGCTGAGATGTTGTGGTGGGGTGTGCCATGGGGCCTCTAGGAGCCTGGGGGATATCAGTGGACAGGGACTGCCCTCATGCAGGATCTCTTGGATGTAGGTGTGGGTAACTGTCCAGCAGCAGGGAACATGCAGTATGGCCAGCTCTAAGCCAGCTCTAAGCACCAAGCTAACGCAGACAGATCTGCCCACCCCTGCCTGGAATAGTCTAGGAGATCCCTGATATGGGTGATGTTAGCCAAGACTGTCCTCCAATGCACCTAGGTCCCACAGTCACTGGCACCACCAGTTGTAGGTTTTTCATCAGAGGTTCAGCTAAGAGGCCTGCACCATGGGCCACCACATTTGGGGATCTGGAGGTTAAGATCAGCCTCCAGGCCCTGAGGAGGTCCTAGCAAAACTCCAGTTGCTCATATGGGAGGCTTCTCAGGTAGACGAGATACCAGTCATATCAGAACCCTTGGAGATAGCAAAGAAAGGCATATTTGATGGGGTGCCATGCCACTTGGCTACCAGCACCACAAAGAGCTTCTGCAGGGCCAGACGGTGGAAGGTTTGCACCGGTAAATACAGACCAGGTTCTACCCCCCATAATGCAAGGGAAAGCTCAGGACACCTGCAGAGACCAAATGCCATCCTGGTTGGAAGAAGCCCAGCAGTCCTTTAGAGACTGGCCAGGAGATTTAGAGGCACAGACAGGGAGTTAAAGCAGTGCCAAAGTGTGGACAGGATGAGCTGGTTGATAACCAGTGCCCTCCCATGGAGGGAGAGGCACTGAAGGAGTCCCAACAATGACTTCCAGCTGATCACAATTCTCTTGTGGGGACAGGTGGCTGGATGACAGGTATACCCTCTAGATAGAGCATTGATCCCACACTCCATCTGACTCACATCCACCCATCACCCATTGTCAGGCCACAACTCTTGATCCAGCTGACCTGGTCAAAGGAGGCCACAGAGTAGATGAATTGGCAGGCCTCCACTTGCACCAGGTTACCCAGGTCTTGGATGGTGAGAAGTATGTCATTGGCATATGCCAAGAGGACCACTCTCATGGCCAGCTCCCTGAGCACCAGCCCCACCATCTGCTTGCACAGAAGGCAGAAGAAGGGTTTGAGGGCAACAGCATAGAGCTGGCCCAGCAGTGGGCAGCCTTGATGCACTCCATGTCTGAAGGGAATAGGCGCCATCAATATCCAGTTGTGCTTGACCAAGCACTCTGCAGAGATATACAGCACCTGAAGAAACTGCACAAAGCGGAGCCTGAAGCTGAATGCTCTCAAAGTGCCTGTGATATACCTGTGATCCACTCTGTCAGATGCTTTCTTCTGGTTGGGGAACAGGAGGGCAAATGACAGAATGTCCCTGCAAACAAGATTGAGGCAATCCTGGACCAGGTATAGTTTGTAGTCAGTCAAGTTTGAAAACGATTTCTTCTCTCACATGAAATCTAGCAAATATATTTTTAAAATAAAGAATCCAATAATGTAATAATTGTAGGTATCCCTTTCAATACAGTGACATGTGAAAAAAAAAGCTTAACTTTTGGCACAGTCACTATTTAATAGCCTCTCTTTTGAAGTCTCCAGAATTCTGTAACCTAATAATAAATACGAGTTAGCCACTCAAAGGCAAAGGATAAGAGACAGATGATAGGAATTATTCTGAACTCTGAACTGTTCACATTTTAATCAGAGGCATCTCATTTTGCTTCTCAAGTTTAACTTTTTGGAAGTGTACCAGTTCCTAAGTTTGTTGAATAAAAATCAAAAGCTCATTGCAAAAGAATCAGCCTTGAAATGCAGACTATTCATTTTTAGTGAAAATTCAGTTGATATTAATTTTTAAAATATTTTTATAGGAAGTAGTATTTAAATAAATGCCTATTATTCTATGTTAACAAAGGAAACCTGTTCATCTATCCATAGATTTCAAAAAGGCTCCCTTGAGAGAGGGAATACTGAATTTCCAAAGTAAAACAAACTGACAGAATTTTTTCTTCCAGAAAATGTATTCTATTTTGCATTACCCAATTTCCTCTGAATATATTACATTTCTCTGGAGAGGATAACAACAAAATTGGGCAGATTTTTGGGTGTAAATCAGCATAGCTGAGGAATAGGGGTAGCTTTTTTTTTTTTTTTTGGCATACTTTTCTTATTAATTTAATAATAAATCCCAGACTGGGTCATCAGTAAATGTGGCTGAAATATTTTTGGTGCATTTACTCAAGAATGCATCACTGTTTAAAGCAGGTCAAATTCAGCTTAACAGTTTTGGCTGGAAAAATGGAGGAAGGTTGAATCATAGACATATAGTTTGCATCACCTTTTATCTAATACCTGAGTGTACTCACTGAGGATACTGAAGACCCAGGTTTAGCTTCCACCACTACCTGAGAGGACTTGAACTTGCTTCTCCCACATTCCAGTACAGTGATCTACAAACCACTCTGGATTATTCCAGGATGGCGTATCCTTAGGGTACAGGCGCACATATATCTGAAGTCATTTTAAAGCCTAGGGACAGAAGTTACACATAAACCAGTTTAAGCAATCAGAAACTAATTTAAACCTGTAACAGAAGTTCAGTGCACATAAAACTGCTTTCAAAATGACCTAAACTGGTGTAAGATAAACCTGGTTGGATGTAGCATCAGACTTAACTGATTTAGGTCCAATTGGTTTATGGAACTTCTGTCCCAGATCCCTTCCTGGCTCAAGTTAACTTGCACTCCACCAACATCCCAAGATGATTTGCAGTCCTGGGCTATGCTGTTGGCTCCAGTAATGCAGGGACTGCCTCTCCCCTCTGCTCCCTAGCCTGCTTCTTGCCTGAGTCTGTCAGCCCACAGGGACAGGGAGGGTAGGGGAATAGACCCCCAGGCTCCCCTAGACAGGGTCCATGCAGCACACGGGGAGGGAAAGCCCCTGTGGTGGCGGCTTTTTGACCCTTAGCAGCCTTCCCCCAACCTCCCTGATGGGGGCAACCTGGGGAACTAAGGGAATTCCTGTCCCCCCATTCCCAGCTGCTGATTGCTTCAGCTGCTGCCACAGGATGGAGGGAGAAGCTGGCTGGGTGCCTGCCTGCCACCCAGCCTGGGTGCCTCCTCCAGGCTGGGTGCCTGCCCATGCAATTCAGCCCTGCCCATGCAATTCACTAGGGAACCCCAACCTTAGGGAGCTTCCCCCCACCCCAGCCCAGGGGAGCTGAGGGGGATTCTTCCCTTTCTGAACCCCAGAGTGGCTTGCCCCAGTGAGCCTCAGGCAGCCTCAGGGAGCAGAGGGAACTTCTCCTGCTCCTCCACAGCCAGTTTTGCCTCAGCTGCTGTGAGTCTGAGGCAAAACTAATTGCAGGAGAGTGGAAGATTTTCCCTCCACTTCCCAGCACTATCCGCAAGACTCGCAGCAGCTAAGGGAAGCAGCTGTGGGGTTGAAGAGGGGAAGAATCCCCCTCAGCTCCCTTGGGCTGCCTTGAGCTGGGGAACCCTGGGCAGGGTGGGGAGGAAGCGCCCCAAGGCAGGAGCTCCCTGGTGTCCCCACACTAGGCTGGATTGACAGGCACCCAGCTGGGAGGACTTCTTCTCCCTCCCTCCTCTGGCAGTGGCTGAAGCAATCAGCAGCTGGGAAGGGGTGGGGGTTTCCCCTTGGCTCCCCCCAGGCCTGCCTGGGCTGGGGAACCCAGGCTGAGGGAAACCCCTTGAGGGGGAGGCTCAGCCCTGGGCCAGCACCTGTAAAGAGGGCTCCTTAGCCCCCTGTGGGGGGACAGCAGGGGGTTGGGGGCATGTACTGGGGAAACAATCAGGGACACTTAGTTGGGCTGGCAATGGCCAGCAGCCTGGGAGACATGCTGTAGCACCCTGTGCCTACTGGCCTGGGTCATTGCAGGCCTCCCCCTGCCTTTCCCAATTGAAAACTGAATGTCAGTTCAGTTGGTTTATCGGTTCAACCTATGCAGCTTAGAGGAATCAATTCTGCTTCAGGCTTTTTGACTCTCTGTACTTACCCAAAAGAGCAAGGTTTCTAAAGCACAGCAGCTGTTACACTCTCATTTTACATGTGGGCAAGCCAGGGACAATACAAATTCGCATCTACACATGTGCTTTACCATGGATTTGACTAATTAGAGCCACAGAAAGGTGTCACCCTCTATATGTGTGCCCATACTAGGGCACAGTAAATTAATTAACTCCACCGTAGGATAGTACTGCCTGGGACAAGTACTATCCTACAGCAGACTAATTTATGCCACCTCAGTGCATGTGTAGACAGTGACTGGAGCTGGCTGGGGCATGAGGGTGCTACAGTATGGGGGCTGCCTGCTGGCTAGCCCTGCACTGTAGCACCCTTGTGCCCCAGCCATCCCCAACACCACCTGATGCCACCACCCAGAGCCCAGATCTGACCCTCCAGACCCACTGCCAGCCCAAGGCTGCTCCACCCCAGCTTGAATTGCTGTGATCCCAGGATCACGCTGTGATCCCTGCACCCCCTCCGAGTCCCTAGCATGTGGCTGGGCTGGGCTGGTGCTGTGCTATGTTCCTGTGCACTGCTTTGGGCCCTGTGGGTACAGCTGGCACAGCTCCTGCCTGACCCAGCCACATGCCAGGGACTTGAGGTTAGGCAGGAGCCACTGCTTACCTTTGCTCTGGCACCAACAAGCTCTGTCCCATTCCAGCCTGGGACATGGAGCATGGCCCCAGCGTAGCCCCATAGCAGCAGCACAGAGCTGGCATTGCTGCTACAGGGCTGGACGAGGCCATGCTCCATGTCCCAGACTGCAGAGGGGACAGAATCTGGCAAGAAGAAGCAAGACCAAGAGCGGTAAGGAGGGTGGGGGAGGGGTAGAGGCTGTGCAGGAAAAGGAGACAGGGGAAGGCAGGGTGGGGACCCAAGGCTGCAAGGTATGGGGGGATGAAGCAGCACAGGAAGGAGACCAGGGAGGTGGGGTGGGAACCTGAGGCTGTGTGGGGGAAGGCAAGTTTGTCTTGGCTTCAGGGAAATATGGTACTAGTTTTGATAGCAGTTTTTAGTACTTGTATGCCAGCAAATAAAATGAATCTTTTTAAAACAGTGTTGGAAGATTAGTAGAAATAGTCTAAAACAAATGTATTTCATTTGGGTAAATGTATTTAATTGCTGCTTGTGATTTGTAGTTTGTCCAGAGACATTAGTTCAAAATACAGGGGGACATAGGTTGTATACTGTGTATCCTTATGGGACATAATCTTTCACCTTATCTGTTGGGACTTCAGTTTTTCAGTGGAAGCTATAATTGTACTTCAGCTGCTGCTACTCTAGGTTGAAAAGATGATTGTAGTTACAGGACTAAAATGGGCAAAGAGCTCATTTTGTATTTGGCTGCTAGAATTAAGGCTTTCAAATGAATTTTGATTGCTTAAAATTCTAGGTTTAGATTCAAGACAAGCCATTGATTAAATACTATGACTACATGTTTCTGAAAGATTAATAAGTTCCCACAGTGATATCAGCAGATGAAAAAAACACATTTATGATACAGTTGAATTTGTTAGTAGATATTCTGTCTTTTTATATACAAAGGCAGCTGAACAGTAGGGCTAGGTACAGACATTACACATAAACTGATTTAAATGACCAGAAACTGGTTTAAACCTGTAACAGAAGAGACATTCAGTGCACATAAATCAGTTTGAAAATGGCCCAAACCAGCTTGAGATAAACCTGGTTGAATGTACTATCAGTCTTAACTGATTCAGCTCAGACTGGTTTATGCAATGTCTGTCCCAGACCCCTTGCTGATTTAAGATAAACCAGAGACCTCCAGCATCCCAGGAAGCTCTCTGGATGGGGCTCTGCTCTGCTCCAGGGCTGGGATGGCCCCTCCCCTCTGCTCTGTAGCCAGAGCATAGATTCATAGATTCATAGATGTTAGGGTCGGAAAGGACCTCAATAGATCATCGAGTCCGACCCCCTGCATAGGCAGGAAAGAG
>NW_005842215.1:34976-35556 GCF_000455745.1 Alligator sinensis
ACTTGGGATGCCATCCTCAGCTCCATGGTAGCTTTGGCCCATCTAACTGCCTCCCTACAAGCACGAGCAGAGGAGGTATATTCGTCTTTGGTGATCTCTCCTTGTTTCCACTTTTTGTGTGCTCCCCTTTTGGCCCTTAGGCTGCAGGGATGGAACAAGGCGGGACACTGGGCAGCATGACTCGGTTAAGACAAAGTGGGCAGGGAGGGGATTAATTCTTCCCTCCTTCCCCTCTTCCCCCACTGCAGCCAGGGTCTGCCTGTCAGCCAGGGAGCAAAGGGTAGGGGTAGGGGTCTGCAGCAGTGGCCCCTGGGGCTGGCAGACCCTGGCTGCAGGGCAGAAGTGACAGAGGGAGGAAAACCCTTCTCTCTTCACGCAGGTGCCTATCCTGTGTACAGGACCTCCATCTGATGCAGGAGGTACATGGTCCCACTAAGGGGAATGCCTTACTGGACCTGGTATTGGCAATGGGGGATGACATGGTAGGAGACCTATAGATCGGTGGTCACCTGGGGGACAGTGATCACCAAATAATAGAATTCACTATAAGACGTCGAGTGGGTAAGGTAACTAGTAAGGT
>NW_005842215.1:36118-53419 GCF_000455745.1 Alligator sinensis
TGATCACCTTCACCATCTGCTGTAAAGCTGGCAAGTCAGTCAGCAAAGCAGAAGTCCTTGACTTCAGGAAAGCTGACTTTGACAAGCTCAGAAGGCTTGCTGGTGAGGCCCTACGGGACCATGACCCCAAGGGGAGGGGAGTTCAGGAAGAGTGGTTGCTCCTCAAGGGAGTGATCCTCAGTGCACAAGCTAATTCTATTCCTTCTCAGAGGAAAGGCAGCAAGAGGGCATAGTAGCACCCAGAGAGTAATGGTGGATGGGTTGGTTTCGACCTGGAAGGGTGTGGGCAGTGGGGTCCCGCAGGGCTCGGTCCTTGGACCGAAACTCTTTAATGTCTTCATCCGCGACTTGGACGAGGGAGTGAAATGTACTCTGTCCAAGTTTGCAGATGACACAAAGCTATGGGGAGATGTGGACACGCCGGAGGGCAGGGAACAGCTGCAAGCAGACCTGGACAGGTTGGACAAGTGGGCAGAAAACAACAGAATGCAGTTCAACAAGGAGAAATGCAAAGTGCTGCACCTAGGGAGGAAAAATGTCCAGCACACCTACAGCCTAGGGAATGACCTGCTGGGAGGCATGGAAGCGGAAAGGGATCTTGGAGTCCTAGTGGACTCCAAGATGAACATGAGTCGTCAGTGTGACGAAGTCACCAGAAAAGCTAATGGCACTTTATCGTGCATCAGCAGATGCATGACGAACAGATCCAAGGAGGTGATACTTCCCCTCTATCGGGTGCTGGTCAGACTGCAGTTGGAGTACTGCGTGCAATTCTGGGCACCGCACTTCAAGAGGGATGCGGATAACCTGGAGAGAGTCCAGAGAAGGGCCACTAGTATGGTTAAGGGCTTGCAGACCAAGCCCTACGAGGAGAGACTAGAGAACCTGGACCTTTTCAGCCTCCACAAGAGAAGGTTGAGAGGTGACCTTGTGGCTGCCTATAAGTTCATCATGGGGGCACAGAAGGGAATTGGTGAGGATTTATTCACCAAGGTGCCCCCAGGGGTTACAAGAAATAATGGCCACAAGCTAGCAGAGAGCAGATTTAGATTGGACATTAGGAAGAACTTCCTCACAGTTAGAGTAGCCAAGGTCTGGAATGGGCTCCCAAGGGAGGTGGTGCTCTCCCCTACCCTGGGGGTCTTCAAGAGGAGGTTAGATAGGCATCTAGCTCTTTCCTGCCTATGCAGGGGGTCGGACTCGATGATCTATTGAGGTCCTTTCCGACCCTAGCATCTATGAATCTTCCCCCTTCACCTTAATGGCACCATGCTAAGATGGTTGTCCTGTGGGGCAGGGAGGAAGATTCTGGTCTGTGTTGGGGGGTACTCTTCCCCTTCTTCTTTCTCCCCTCAAGGTGGGGAAGGCAGGCTCTGTGGGGCACTAGAGTGGGACTAGTCCTCTTTCCTCCCGCCCTCTCTGCCTCTGCAGGGCTGGGATGTGGGGGCTCTATGCGAGGCTGCCCAGCCCCAGAGTGGGGCTCTTCCCACACTTTTTGGCCCCTGTGATTGCGGCTGTGGCTGTTACAGCCACTTCCCACACCCTGGCCAGGCAGTGCTGCACAAAGCCCCCACCTCGCCTCATGGAAGGAGGAGGGGAGTAGCCGGGGGAAGAGTCCCCCTCTGGGTCTGGGCCAGGCAGCCTCACAAAGAGCCCCCCTCCCGTCTTCCTCCTGCTCCTTCCCCACTGTCATGGGGTAGGGAGCGGGGGGCTCCATACAATGCTGCCCGGCCCCAGATGGGGACTTTTCCCCAACCACCCCCCACTCACTGACTGGGGAAGTAGCTCACCTCCCTGTCACTGAGTTGCACTTGCCAGGGGTGGCCCCATCCCTATGGCCTGGCCTGGCCTGGCCCGGCCCAGCCTGGCACCATCAAGCAGCTGCCTTAGCCAGGGCTGAGTGAGACCAGGCTGGGCTGAGCCAGGCTGTGGGGCTGGGGCCAACCAGAGCAGCTGTGGCTCTGTTAAAGCTGCTCCCCATGCCCCAGCTGGACCAGGCAGGGCCATGGAAGACCGCAAGAGTCGCCCCTCCCCATCCTGCTGTGGGCACTTCCAGGTCCAGCCTCCTGAAGTTGACACTGGGCAGCTGCAGCAGATACCAGCTGTGGGAGGGGCCACTCTTGCTCTGTGCGCCCCATGCTGGCTTCAGGCTCATCCGTCTGAGCCTAGCAGTGGGAGTGGGGGAGAAATGGCTGCTCAGCATGGATCTGCTGCAGCCACACAGTGCTGGCTCCACCCAGTGCAGCCCATCTGAGCTGCTGTTTCTCCCCCACGGCCAGGGCTCAGCCTGGATGGGTGAGCCTGGAGCCGGCGCTGGGCACACACGGTCAGAGCTGTGCATGCTGGTCACTGCCTGTACTACTGGGCTGGAGTCAGCATCAGCAGCAAAGATGTTGCTGTGGCTGTGCTGCCGAGAAAGGCAGTTCTGGCATGGAGCAGCCCCAGGCCTGCTGCATGCCCAGGGAGTGGCACCTCAGCCTGGTGGGACTGAGGGACCCACTGGGGGCCAGACAAAGCCCCTCCACAGGCCAGATCCACCCAGGCCACGGCTTCTGGCTGTGTCCCTGCCCGGCCACTGGAGTGGCAAGGAGGGAGCAACTGTGACAGGGCAGGAGACCCTTCCCATGGAGGGAGCACGCTGTGGAGAGAGGAAAGTGGTTATGGAGGTGGCACTGAGGGGGCTCTGGCCCCCTCTGGGCTCCAGTGCTGCCATGCGCAGCCCACTGCAACTCTGCCCACCCCGCGGCAGGGGCCCCTACCAGGAAGGGCCTCACACTACCAGACATTATGACGGCCTGCTGTCCCCACCAGTGGCTCTGCCCCCTCCCACTGCAGTGGCCTGATGAGGGCACAGCCAGCCCGTAGGGCCCCTTGTGCAGGGCAGGGATGGGAGTTATTCCCCTTTCCCTCCCTCGCCCCACAAAGGGGCCTATTCCGCTGCAGGGAGTGAGCACAGCAGTGAATGGGGCAGGGCAGGCCCAGCTGCCAGTAGGGGTAGAGAGAGACTAACCTCCGCCCCCCCTCTGCCTCAGGGGCCATGGTCCCTGCTGCAGCAGTGATGGGGTAGCAACCAGCAGACCTGGCTTGGGTCCCTGCCAGCGGCACAGGGAGCTGGGAATTAAATCCCTCTCTGCCCAGCTCAGCCCAGACTGGCCATGCCCCCTCCAGCACAGCTTCCCTGCAGCCAAAGGTGCTCTCTAGTGCCCCTGGCACCTAGCCTGAGCAACTGCAGGCATGTGCCCGCAGGTCAGTTCACTCTCTGCAGGTTAGACTAACCTGCAAAGGCTGAATCAATTCAGGCTCCAGCTTTTTGAATGTCTGTCCCTAGCCTCGGAGTGAAACAATGGTAATTCTACAACACAGATTTTGTCTAGGTGTAGGTCCTTACAATATAAATCACAATATAAATACAAACAGAGTTATTTCATAGAGAAGTACAGCTGGAAGGGACTTCACTTACCTGTTTCCTTTATTTATACTGAAGTAAAGCAAGTCAGATTTTCATGCCATGTTACAAGCGTGTTGTTATTATTATAAACAGTCTGGTTTGAAATTACAGTTTTATATTAAATGTCGTAATTCTCCATATGTTCCCATTGCATTCAAGGAATAATACGGAGTCTCTCCAGTAATTAAAATATCATTATACTCAGTAATTCCCATTTACCAAAGCATTGTGTATCTTACTGGAGAATGCCTTCATCTTTGGTTTCAATGTTAGTTCATGGAAGTCATTTAAGGGTTATATATTTATTTAAAATCAATCATGTATTTCTTTTTCTCTATTTAAAATGTTTAAGACAATTTATATTACTGATGTCCTGATGTCTCCCAACCTTGCAGTTAGTCCAATAAAAGATATTTGCCTATAGAAATCCTTGCCTAATGCAAAAAATGTATGTGCCCATATGCAAAAAATTATATCAATGTTTTGCAGAAATGAATTCTTAATTCTTGTTAGCATTCAAAAAAAGAAAAAAAGTTTTCCAATCAAAGACAGAGTAAACAACTCTTTCAAAAGAAAGAAAATGTGCTATAGAATATGTAAGCTAGACTTGTTTAATTAACTTTTGCACAGAGCTACTGAGTTTTGAAACTTATTTTCCAGCATTGTTAAGGACGTATACCCATGTACCTGCAAATATTTTTAAATGAACAGGATTGTGTTTCTTTGGAACAAAACCAAACAAACAAACAAACCCCCCAAAATACCAACACCAACACCAACACCAAAAAATATCCTATATCCTTTGTATTAACACGCATATCAATTCTAGGTTTCATTGACTTAGTTGGAGGACCTACATAATGATATCAGAACTGGTTTTCTACATATTATAATCCCTGAGCAGTAGAACCTAGGAGCACAAAGCTCTCTCCCCAGTATTCTGGCTACCTGTCTTTCAGAGTAGATTGAATCTTGTTTCCCAGACTCCTCTGCTGGATAAAATCCCAGACTAACAGTGTTCTGACTGGAGTTTATAGCTTGGAGGAGAGCCCAGATAGTGTTCCAGTGGTTTGGTCCCCTTCCTCCCCACCAATTATTGTGGAATCATTCCACCCACAGGCAATCAACATGTTACATAAAACTGGAATAAGCTTTATTATGTAAGAAAGAGAGATTATACAAGAAAAAGGGATTTACCCTAGGGTATGTGGCTGAGGTAATTTTGGAGCCATGTTTGAGAACTTGTGGAGGTTGGGTGAGGCCCCAGATGATTGAAAAAGTGCAAATATAGTGCCAATCTTTAGGAAAATGAAGAAGGAGAATCTGGGAAGTTGCAGACCAGTCATCCTGACTTCCATATCTGGAAAGATCATGGGGCAGGTCCTTGAAGAATCTATTTTGAAGCATCTAAAGGCAAACAAAGTGATCAGGAACACCGAGCATGGATTCACCAAGAACAAGCCATGCCTAACCAATTTGATTTCCTTCTATGATAAGGTAACAGGTTCTGTGGATGAATGAAGAGCAGTGGATGTGATATATATTGATTATAGCAAGACTTATGACACTGTGTCCTATGACATTCTCATTAACAAGCGAAGAAAATATGGACTACATGAAAGTACTGTAAGGTGGTTGGATCATTGTGCTCATCAATCTAGTCATCATTGGCTCAATGTCTAGTTGGAAGAAGGTAAAGTAGGGTCCTTGGGGGTCTGTTATGGGTCTCGTATTATTTAACATCATTAATTATTTGGATGATGGGAGTGAGTGCATACTTAACAGATTTATGGTGACATCAAGTTGGATGAAGTTGCAGACAATTTGGAGGGTACAGATAGGATCCAGAATGACCTGGGAAGACTGGGGAAATGGTCTGGAATCAGTCTGATGAAATTCAACAAGGACAAATGCAAAGTCCTGCACTTGGGACAGAATAATTACATGTGCAAATACAGATTAGGGAATGATCAGTTACGGTACTGCAGAGAAGAACATAGTGATTTCAATGGATCATAAGATGAAAATAAGGCAACAGTGTGCTCTTGTTGCAAAAAAACCAACAGCATATGAAGTTGTGTTAACAGGAGTGTCTCTTGTAAATCAAGGAAACAGCTCAGTCCAGTAGGTATGCTTATACCACACTTAACCTTCAAAAAGCATCTTGACACCCACCTTGCTGGGGTCATTTCACCCCAGCAGTCTTTCCTGCCCAAGTGCAGGGGGGCTGGATCCAATGAACTTGTAAGATCCATTCTAGTTCCTAATATCGATAAAACTATGGAAGTGACCCTGCTGCTTTCTTTGGCCCTAATTAGGCCTTACCTGGAGTACTGTGTCCAGGATGGGACCCCATACTTCAAGAAGGACAAATTTGAAAGAGTTTGGCAGGGAGTGACAAAAATGATTAGAGGCCTGGGAAACATGATTTATGAGGAAAGGATAAAAGAGCTAAGGTTATTTAGTCTGGAGAAGAGAAGACTGAGCAGGGATTTGATAACAGTCTTCAAATACCTCAAGGGCAATTACATTAAGGATGGAGATGAGCCTTTCTCTGTTGCTGTAGGGTACAGGACTAGGAGCAATGGCCTCAAGCTGCAGTGAGGGAAATTTAGATTAGAACGAATGTTCTTACCATGAGGGTGGTCAAGCATTGGACAGGATACTCAGTGTAGCTGTTGGAATCTCCATCCTTGGAAGTGTTTAAGAACAGGTTAGACAGACACAGCTGGAGTGGTTTAGTCAGGGATGATCCTGCTTTGAGAAAGTGGGCTGGGCTAGATAGCCTTGTGAGGTCCCTTCCAGCCCTACTTTCCTATGATCCTAAGCAAGTATTTGATTTGGAAACAAAATGCAAAATTAAAACATAGCAATCTTATTGTGTTTCTCTAACTAGAAACAACCTCTAAAGGCACAGGCAGTGACAATGTTTGCCTGATCTGGCTCCTGAAAGCGTCCTACAGCCATGACCAAACAAAAGTGCATGGCTTCAGAGTGCTTTAAAAGGGCCAGATCCCATGAAAATCTAAACCCTCATTGCATGAAACAGAGCACCTTCAGTAATTTATGTCTGCATGCAGAGTTGGGCTGGCTGCAGCTCCAGCGTGGTCTTCAGAATGGAAGGGAGGAAAGGGAGCAGAGGGAGTTCAGTCTGGGTTTTTTTCAGCCAGCACTGGAGGGTGTGGTGAGTGGATTGGAGACCCCCAAGGTAGGGAGGCTCCAATCCACCCACACCACCCTCCAGCATTGCCTGGGGAACCCCTAGAATGAGTTTCCTCCACTGTGTTTCCTCCCTCCCATTCTGAAAACAGCACTTGGACTGGGAGGGAGAAGGGGATGAGGGCGCATTGCTAGCAGAAACCAGCTGCAGACATGCAGCCAGCAGCTGGATTCCCTAAATCCCCAGACCCAACAGTAAACTTCTGTTGGGTCCAGGGGATCATTGTAACTCATAGTGTTTCCTGAAAAGTGCTATGAGTTACAGCAGGGAGCTGCTCTTCTGTCTGCACCTTCAGAGTCCCTGCGTCCAGCAGTTACCAGCTCTCAACTAGTTATTCTAGACTGTTACCAGCTATTACAGTTGGGGACTAGAATTTGCAACATGGTATACATATCTCCTCAACAAGCTTTCATCTTAAAAGGCATCTTTTAAATATGTTGTCATTATCACCCCATCTCCATTTCTCTATTCATGTCTCAAGAAGCACGTGTATTATACTGATGATTTTCTAACCCTAGACAGGCATCTGTATAACAAGTTACATTTTTCCCCTTAATCTTAATTATTTTCAAGAAAGACAGGAAAATCATTATAAAGTCTCAATCAGATTGCTCTTAGCCATTCTGATCCGAGAGAGAGAGAAAAAGACAGAGACACTCTCTCAGCATGAGATTTCCTTTTGAAATGCACTTTAGTTATTGCCTGTGTAAACTGAGTCATTTCTTGTTGAATTGTAATTAGCCATTGTCTGATATTCCTATATACCTATTCTAGGTGTATATTCCAGAGTTTGGCTTCCTTCCTGAAAGCCAGGGTGTATCTGAGGTGGAAATAGCTGTCATCTGATGATGAACATACCTGACACTTGATTTGGCACTTAACTCATGCCCATCTTAACTCAAATTATAAAAGTACCAAAATATATTCATACCAAAACCATGGTTCATGAAACATTAAAATGCTAAAACGCAGCATATGTTAATATCAAGTTTAAATAGAGACTAAACATGACAGTGTAAACACAGTTCAGAAAAATATCTGTGTATGAAAATGTCTACCCCGAATTATTTGTATTTGGAAATAATAGTAATTCTATGACTTTCATAACTAAACAGAAAAGATGAAGGGCTGAATCTCTCACAAAGACATTCTCACAAGTGTATTTTTCTAATATGATAGTCACTCAAGGTAAACAGTTGTTTAAAAACAAACATAAACAGAGATATGACTAAAATTCCTTATCTTTTATTAGCCTCAGTTTTTGCCCTTTTTTGGGGATGCCATCATCTCACTATCTAGCCTTCATGATGACATTCATTGCAGACAAACCTGGATTTCTTGCATAAAAAATAGGCAGGTAATGATGCTCACTTAAAGAAAAAAACAAATGCTATAACCAACAACATATTTTGCTTTTCCTAATCTCTCAAAAAGAAATGGACAAACTCATTTTTCCCTAGTGCAGGTCCCTTTTATCAGTTTGTTCAAATTCTGTATCAAAATATTTTGGTCAATTTATTTGTTTCCTCAGCACTCATGAAGTAGAATGGCTTCTGTACAGTGGCAGATATCCAAGCTTCTCATAAGCTTCTATTGTGAATGCTCTCTAACTTGGCAAAAAGTCACAAGTGCTACTGGATGTGTCTTTACACTTAACTTAGTGAGTGGCATCCAGGCCTGAGCGCCTGTTAATTTAGCCTAAGTGAGAGCAATCTCATGGCAAAGTGATATATATGATACTGTGTCTTCTCTGTGAATGTCTCAGGAAATATCTCCTGACTGTTTTTACTGAAATTTTCTACATTCAATAGTATTAATAGTAGAAGAATTTGTCTTTCCTTTTTGGAGAAACATGGGAAATTCACCAAAGGTCTTAAGTGAATTTTGTCTGCGTGCTCATTGCAAAATAAGCAGGTTCCAGCTCAACTGAAAGCAGTAAATGAGTTCTGGACAAATAAGCAAACATCTTAAGCACCTCCAACCGCAGACAGTAGCCATTTTCTATGGATGGGACAGTCATGAGTTAAGTAAAAAAACAGATGAATTGTTCCGTGAAGGCCTTCCCTTTGTTGCAAAGCTTGTAAACCCTCACTGGGTTTCCTGACTCCCTCAGCTCATGTCCATCTATTAGATCATCCTGCTTTGAAATAGGCATTACTAAATCATACGACTTACCTATTGAAATATTTGTGGAAAAAAAATCATGTTAGAAGTTAGCCACCTCCTTTTGATTTCCTAGTGGTGAATCTACAAACTTTCAAATGGCCATAAATCTAATCCCCATAATGTGGCATTCAACTTGCTAAATTGAATAACTAATATGGCTTTTTCTGGGTATCAGGTTGTCATTATAGATTTAAATTGCTGTATTTTTAACTTGGGATTTTTCCACATGTGAAATAGTTCAGATGCATTTTACATACCAAAGCATTATCACAGATGGTAAGGGGGTGTGGAAGAGCAAGTGGTAGCTACCAAAAAAGGAGTTAGAATTTATTGTATGCCATAAATAAGAGGTAACTTGTCTTCAAATCATATACTCCATGGCCTTAACACTGTAGTTACTGCATGCACTGCTTATATACTCTTTAAGCTAAAATATATCCTTTTTAAAAAACAAAGAAAATCATTAGTGCCCCATCATGAAAAGATAGCAATTCCACTGAAACAAAGTGGGAGTTATTGCTGGTAAAATGACTGAATTGCTCAAACAGAACAAATACCAACCTAAGTAGCTATCTTTGGAAACATAGAGCTTGTTTCTGTTCCATTTTCTTTAAACAGTACAGGTGAAAAGGAACATAGCTGAAATGATGGTATAGACTAGAGTCTCCCTACTGGGCAAAAGTAAACAGGATGGTTCAGGTGAACCTGGAAATAGCATGGTAAATCCTGCATTTTGTTGGCCTAATCCAACTCATGATCATGCTAGCAGGATTCTTTCCATTGTCTTAAGTGATATTTGGAATAAGCAGTAAAACTAATGCAATCTGTCTGCCTACCCACCTCTTCTGTTATAGAGGTCAGGCTTCCAGGGTCCATAGGTATGGGACATTTTTCTATGTGGACTGCCTCAGTGATAAAGGAATGAGAAGAATAATGCCCCATCCACAGTGCCTACTCTTAGGTGCAGTCATCCATACTAGAAGGACTGATCTAGCAATGCCCTCAACCTACCTGACTCTATCCGTGTAGGACTTCAATAGCATATTTGGAGAACCCCTGACTGGCACTAATTTGGGACTCTGGCTCATGTCCATGGAAGTAGCAGAGGGCACTATGGCAGGGCACTGTTTGTGCCTGCCACTTTAAGGGCCTGAAGACAGCAGCCAGCAGGTGCCTGATTAGGGCAGCCATTTTGGATCCAGGGCTGCCCATATAAACAGGGCATTTTGCTAATGGAAGGTCAAGCAACATCACCTGGCTGCAGGTATCATCTGGAGGTAAGGGAGGAGTTGTAGGGGATGGTCAGGAGGCTCCTGGTCCTGGGCATGACCTAAAACTGCACCCTGCCGGGAGTGGGTGGCCTGGTGGGGGCTCTCAGCAGCATGGGAGCCCCCAGGAAATGCCAGGCCAGTTACCACCCTGGTGAAAGGTGGGTTGGGGCACCTTAACCCCAGCTCCCACAACTGGGTGGGTTACCCCTTGTAGGATTTGGAAGGTGGACCCCAGCGAGAGAGTGAGGCCATAGACTCAAACCTGTCTTGGCATCCCCCGACTGGTCCATGCTGGGGCCAGGACCAGAAGGGTCAAAGGGGCAGGGGCCCACCACGAGGGATGCCCAGAGCTGAGGGTCTGGGGCTCCGACTGGGCTGGAGATGGGCCAGGGCCAGTAGAGCCAAAGGCCCTGGGGGGATCACATCCATAAGGAGGAAGCAGCTCAGGGAGCTATGCAGCTGGGAATGAAGGTGGAATAGGTTGCCTGAACAGAGGGATCCACGTGGGGTTCAAAGAGCAGGATTCTGGGGCCCAGCATGGGGCCAGTGATATTGACAACAGCTAGATACCATCTGCGAGGCTTGGGCTGCAATGTAGGGGAGGAACAGAGCTGCAGATAGTGCCCCCTGGCATCGGGGCAAGAAATGGGCAACCTCCTGGTTAACTAACAACAATTAATTAACAACAAGGCATGGTGGGTGAGAAGGCAGGCGGTTAGACCAGAAACAGGTGGGTGGGCCACAGGAAAATTGGCCCCAAGAAGGCCCCCTGTTACAGGCACTTTATTTTGGCTCCTACTCATGTGTCCTGGAGAGCAAGAGATGGAGGATGGTCTAGTGGTTATGATGATGTGGTGGAACTCGGGAGAGCTGGGTTCAGTTTTCTGCCGCACTACAAAATAGTTATGTGATGTTGGGTTATTTTGTGCCTCATCTCTGTAAAGTAGGGAGAAGAGCACTTCCATACCACATTCAGGTGGTGTGAATATAAAGCTTTGAATTGGTTGGAAAACTACATTTTGGTTTTACAAATATTTTAAAGTTTTCAAATATTTTTCATTCTGCACTGGAAAGGAACACCAAAAACCCCTAAACACTCAAATGTAGTATATGTAAAACTAATTGTAATGTAAAACTATATAAAAGTATAAAACTAAAACTATATAAAAGTATACGTAAAACTAATTATACTCCCCTACCGCCTAAAGAGAAGCTTGCAGTAGAGGCAGGGCCTTGGGAAATCTGGATCCAATGATGAGTACAAGTCACACTGAGGCAGTCATCATAGAAGAACGTCCCATAGTTGTGGGCCCTGGAAGCCTGACCTTTGCAACAGAGCAGCTGGATAGACAGGCAGACTGGCAGGAAGCCAGGCAAATTTCTGAATTTTGCTTAGGCTCCATTAAAAGCATATTGGAATAGAAGTTGCTGGAATTCACCCTGAAGCTTCTTCCACAAATTTCCCAAAGTACCTGTCCATGAGGCAGCAGTTAGGGCTCAGAACTTCACAAAGTGAAGTTATTGGGGAAGTTGCTATTGAGTTTAGTACATGTAGGATCAAGCTAATATAATGTACTGAATAGATACAACATTACTCAGAGGAAAAGTTTTAGATAGTTTTCAAGAAGTATAAACTTTTCTAATTTGCTCTGTAAGTCAAAACCCCATTGTAGAAAAAATACTAATATCTTGCAACTGTACAGGGACATAATAGGTAATGTTCATTGTGCTGAACTTTCATTGCCTAGAAAAATATTAAGAATATAGGAAAATACAATGAATATATAAAATATTTGAAGCTGGGCAAATTGTCACGATACTTAAATGAAAACCATATGAATAAAATTTGCTTGATATATATCCAGCATGAACAAAATCTAACATCAGGGCATGCGTTGTAAATATCATAAATATTGGCCCACTGCATTATTCAAATTTTATTTTGTAACAAGAAGTTTTAGATTTGATGCCAAGTTTTACAAAATATTCATGAAGTGCAATAAATATTTGGAAAATATGATGTCCTGTAAGTGACATGATGGTAATTTTTTCCCATGACAACCATTGGAGCTGTGAATAATAACCAGGGCTGCTATACATCATGTATTTTCCTTTACCTCACTAAGTTAGTTGTATAAAATTTAAAGACTAATATGTAGCAAAGCAGCCAAATAAATCTGAGCACATGAATAATTCTGGGGAAGTTAATAAGAATACTCAGATGCCTATGGGGAACCAAAAATGCCTTGGCTCTGGAAAATGACTGCAAAATGCCACTTTCCTTCTCGGAAGGCTTGTCCCTTATGTTTATTGATCATCATATCTGCTAATATTAGTTACAAAAGTATATTTTGATCATTTTATTTCCATCGTCCATGCAGAAGAATCACAATTCTGGGAAAGTGAGTTGGATACTTTTCTTTGGCTCATGCATTGTCATCTGCTCTTTTCGTATTGAAGAGAAATAAGGAGACCTGAATGAAATCTCTCTATTTCCAAATTCTTGTTTTAGGAAAGATCCTGGGGGAATGCCTGACCCCAAATCCTGCAGAGCTCAAGATATCTTTTGTAGAACATGGTTAATCATTCTGTCTTATTATTAATTCCATGTTGTTCCTTTATTTTAATGTACTTGATTTTTGACATATATACACACATACATAAATATAAATGAGGACATATAGGTACTCATTTTTATTGTTATTGTATGAAACAATATTATTTTTATAAATAAAAAATATTTTATTTGATGTTGTTGTTTTGTTGCTGCTGCTATTTATTTATCTTTAGAATAGCAATATCCCTCTGTAACTAACTGTGATCTATTAAGTTAGTGCTCTAAAATCAAAGCAAACATCATGTGCCTGTGCTGCACTGACTATCTGGGACATGGTAAGTAACCTGCAGGTAATCGGTGTGACACAGTGCTTGAGGGTCATCTTTGGGAGCCAAGAGGACATTGGTTTCTGTACTGAGTTTATAATTTCCTCTGTTTATTTAGCAGTGTTTGCATTGGTTTTATTTTATCTGAGTACTAACACAATGCAGCAGTTACTTCCTTTTCCAAATGGTAAGGAGAAATCTAGTTAAATACAACTATGCAACATAACGTCGAGTGAAGTAAAAATAAGCACTCCAGTTAGAAATGGTGCTGTGTGTAGAAGGGAGACAGTGGTGCTATACACATGCTTGCAGGTGAGGGGGGCGTTTTAATTAGAAAGGTTCCTGGACAGCTGCTCTAATTAAAATGCTGCAGCATCACATGAATTAAACCCACAAAAGTTTAAAATGCATTAAAAAATTTTAGCTTTAGTTAAAGTGCCCCAGTAGACATTTTTTAACCCGCAGGGGTTTATACATTATGCTTTGACAATACTAGAGCATTCTGATTCAGAATGTGGAGCAGATTCGATTACCAATGCATTCTAATTGGAGCACTTGTACAGGCACCCAGTTATATCTGTTGGATCATTAGTCTTCATGTATAGGGGTAGGAGGAATTAAACTCAATCCCTATACAATACAACTGCTGCATCCCTGCCATAGTATAAAAGGGCTGTATAACTCTGTAGACAGATCCTACCCCAAAGGCTGCTCCTACTGTTACTCTGCCCAGTCTCTGCAGGGTCAATGCAAGGAATCTTTCTGGCACATCTGTTAGTAAGCACTCTATGAAGTCCCTCCTTTGATCTAGAGGACCATATTCTCAAGAGCTAAGCTTCCCTAAAAGAAAACCTGGGCAGGATGCTGTAATGCCTTTTGTCATGGGTATAACCCAAGTGTGGGGGTTTAAGGCTTAGAAACCTAGCGTCTACAATACCTTTGGTCCAGGAGCCAAGCTGAGGGTCACAGTACCAGGAGTCAGTCCAAGTCTGATGGTTCATGCCAGGGAATCATACCAGGGGGGAGGAGACAGGGAGTTCAAAGCCAGACCACAGGTTAGGAGCTGAGGAATCCAACACAGGATGAGAGAGGCAGGAGGGTCCAAGGCAGAGGCAAGACAGGAACTAGACAAGGCTACAGGCAAGACAGGAACAAGGCAGTTGTTCAAAGCCCCAGAAGGTCCAGAGTCAGGCACAGAGGTCCACAGCAGGACTATGAGGAGTACTGTTGCAGGGATGAGGCTCTTCAGGAAGTGGGAAGGTCTGATCACTCACGTAGGTTCCTAGCCAAGTTACAGGACCTCCACCTAGCCGAGGAGGTGCACAGTCCCACCAGGGGAAATGCCTCGTTGGACCTGGTCCTGGCCACAGGCGATGACCTGGTGAGGGGACTGCGGGTGCTTGACCACCTGGGTGATAGCGACCATCGCCTACTGGAATTTACTATCCAGTGCAGGGTGTCAGAGGCCTGAAGCAAGGCAGCAGCCCTGGAGGAGGGCAGATTTCAATGAGGTAAAGAGACTAGTCGGGGAGGCATTGAGGTCCTGGAGGGGAGTTGGGAATCCAGAAAGAGTGGTCATTCCTTAAGGAGACAATCCTCCAAGCCCAAAGCATGACAATCCCCATGCAGATCAAAGAGGGCAAGAGTGCTAAAAAGCCCCCATGGCTCACCAAAAGCATCCACGAATGCCTCAAAACCAAAAAGGTGTACACCCAATGGAAGGGAGGAGCCATCACCAAGGAGGATTATACCTCCTTGGCTCAAGATTGTAAGGGGGCTATTAGGAAGGCTAAGGCAGAGATGGATCTGGGACTAGCGACCCGGATCAAAGATAACAAGAAGTCCCTTTTTAAATACATAGCGGGTAAAAAGAAGGTGGCAAATGAGGTGGGGCCTATGCAGGACATGCTTTGTCATCTGGTGCTACCACCAGATTACCAAGCTAATCTCCTTAACAGATTCTTTGCTTCCCTGTTTCTCAGGAGGGACAGGGACATCCCTTCCCCTCCCCCACCCCCACCCCTGGATTCTGGATGGACCCAGGTGAGGTGCAACCAGGCCCAGGGTCAGTGAGGACGTAGTCAGGGAACTTCTGGAGGGATTAGATATGTTCAAATCAGCAGGTCCTGTTGATTTCCACCCCAGAGTGCTTACGGAACTGGCAGAGGCCATTGCAGGACGCTTGGCACAGCTTTACAAGCACTCGTGGTGCTCTGGTTCCTGACGACTGGAAAAGGGCCGGTGTGGTCCCCATTTTCAAAAAAGAGAGGAAAGAGGACCCAGGAAACTATAGGCCCATTAGTCTTACCTTGGTCCTGGGGAAGCTCTTTGAGAAAATTATCCAGGAGCACATCTGCGAGGGGCCAGCAAGGGAATTTATGCTTAGGGGCAATCAACACAGGTTCATTAGAGGGAGGTCCTGTCAGACCAACCTGGTGGCCTTCAATGACCAGGTCACAAAAGCCTTGGATGCAGGTGTTGCAGTGGACGTAGTCTTCCTGGACTTTAGGAAGCCCTTCGACACTGTCTCTCACCCCATCCTCATTAAAAAATTAGGCGTCTGTGGTGTCAACGCCTACACAGTCAGATGAGTTGCAAATTGGCTGGAGGGCCATACCCAAAGAGTGGTGGTGAATGGGTCATTTTCAACCTGGAGAGATGTGGGCAGTGGGGTTCCCCAAGGCTCAGTCCTTGGGCCCGTGCTGTTCAATATCTTTATCAGCAATATGGATGAGGGGGCGAAAAGCACCTTGTTCAAGTTCACAGATAACACTAAGGTGTGGGGAGAAGTGAGCACGCTAGAAGAGAGGGACAGGCTACAACTAGATCTCAACAGGTTACAGAGGTGGGCGGATAAGGATAGGATGGGTTTCAATACAAACAAGTACATGGTGTTGCACCTGGGGAGGAAGAGCCAGCAGCATACCTACAGGCTGGGGAACTCCCTTCTCATCAGCCCAGAGGCAGAGAATGATATTGGAATCGCTACTGATTCCAAGATGAACATGGGCTGCAAATGTGGGGACATGGTCAGGAAGGCTAACCGCACCTTGTCATGCATCCACAGGTGCGTCACGAGCAGGTCCAAGGAGGTGATCCTCCCCCTCTATGCGACATTGGTCAGGCCCCAGTTGGAGTACTGCATCCAGTTCTGAGCGCTGCACTTCAGAAAGGATGTGGACAGCATCGAGAGGGTCCAGAGGAGGGCCACTCGCATGATTAGGGGGCAGCAGGGCAGGCCCTACGAGGAGAGGCTACAGGACCTGAACCTGTTCAGCCTCCACAAAAGAAGGCTGAGAGGGGATCTGGTGGCTGCCTATAAACTTGCCAAGGGGGACCAGTGGGGAATGGGAGAGTCCCTGTTCCCCTGAGCGCTACTGGGGGTAACAAGGAACAACAGTCATAAGTTGACTGAGAGCAGATTCAGGTTAGATATCACGAGGCACTACTTCACTGTCAGGGCAGCTAGGATCTGGAACCAACTTCCAAGGGAAGTGGTGCTCGCTCCTACCTGGGGGTCTTCAAAAGGAGGCTAGACAGCCACCTAGCTGAGGTCATTTGACCCTAGCATCCTTTCCTGCCCATGGCAGGGGGGCAGACTAGGGGAGCTGCTTAGGTCCCTTCCAACCCTACCAACCATGAAACTGAGGTTTTATATCCCTCCCACAGGGCTTTGAGGCTCCCCTGGGTCACATGATCTCCCATGTAAGCCTTGCAGGAGGGCCCAGGCTAGGTTGGGTCCAGCACCCAGGCAAATGGGTTATTTGTAAGGGCTGCCCAAAGGAAAAAGAGGAAGTCTAGATGTACGACTCTATAAAGGAAATTTTGGGGAGTGATTGTTTGGGCGCTCCATATAGAATTTTCCCTTCTGGGACAAGGCATCAGATCTCCCATTTTTCTCCCTGGCTTGTATGTTACTGTGAATGTAAAGTGGGAAAGGAAGGGGGCCCAGCATCACTGATGGGGATTCAGGATTTTGGCTGACTCCAAGTTTTTGTGGTCTGTGTAGATCAGGGGTGTCCAACCCTTTTGAATGTGGGGCCAGATCATGAGCTTTTTATCACCCAGTGGGCCAGCGAGCCATATTCAAAGATGTCACAGAAAGTGGTATCATATCAGGAAGTGATGTCACGTGATCTTTGACACCAATGAAGTTGCAGGGGTTGACATGGTGCTGGTTGACATGGCATGCATGCCCGGGTTGACATGGTGCTGCAGGAGCTGCTTGGCTACAACTGGGTAGACCTGGTGCTGGAGAAGCCATGGGGCCAGGCCGGAGTTAACCTGGGGCCCACCCCGCCTGCCCATGCAAC
>NW_005842215.1:54453-59052 GCF_000455745.1 Alligator sinensis
CGGGGCGGGCGGGGGCAGCGGGGCTGGCTTGAAGTGGGCAGATGAGGAGGCAAGCGTGGGCCGGCAGTGCCAGCGGCCGTTGCTTGGCCTCCCACATGGGGCCACTCCCCCCGGGCCCTGCAGGGATAAGCAGCTCCCCTCCCCTCGCTGCCAGCTGGAGCCTATGGACTGGCCCTGCCTGCCTCGCCACGGCTCCACACTCCACCACCACCACCTCGGGCCAGATAAAATGGCTTGGCAGGCCGCATGGCGACCTGCAGGCTGTATGTTGACAAACCTGGTGTAGACACATGAGGTGTTCGGCTCCTTCCAGATAATGCTGCCATGTTTTAAACTTAGTATTGCCAAGTATTTGCCAAATACTTAGTATTTGCCAAGTATTACTTAGTATTGCCAAGTTTTAAAACTGTCAAGTTTTAAACTTAGTATTGATGGCCAGGACCTCCTTATCTATCATGCACAACCAATGCAGGTTGCCAGGAAAATAGGCATAAGGGTGCAGGTCTTGTCGACAAGTTCCCTCTAAGATGTAGCAATCTGTGAGTGTGCTGCTTCAGTCCATTCATGAATTCGTCCCACCTCCCCCTGTCACTGCACACCTCTTCGGTCCGCCCCACATTACAACATTGTAAAATTCAAGGATTTAACTTAGAAGATGCAGTAAGGGCTCCTTACTAAGAGGATGGATCTGTGTGCAATGAATATAAAGATGATCTAGAATGATAGAAAAAGCAACACTATATGTTGCATGGTAGAACCATGCCCACTTTAACAAAGCTAGTGCCCAAACTGGATACAATTTAACCAAATGGGTGCGTTTCTCTGTACATGCCCATAAACTGCAGGGAGACCAAGCACAGTGTTGTGCAACTAAAACAGGTAACTAACTGAAGTTCAATAGCTAACTTATACAGAAAAATCTATTGTATCCCAGCATGACAGTAGCCTGCTACCAGGTTACACTATAAACTTCTACTTAACTTGCTATCTATCCACTCTTACCCCTAAGTCTCTTTAAGGATTGTTGCTTTCCAAGTTTCTTCTGTTCACTGAATAGCTAGGTTTTCCCTTCAGCTGCTGCTTGGCCTCTCTTCTCTTACTACAAGGAAGCAGTGGTTCCAATATAGAGTCAGACCGTATACTGAATACTTTATTGAGAAGCTATTGTGTTATAGCATATTCCTTAGTAGGAATTTTCATGCACTTCTCATATGGTGCTGCAGGAGTTGCTTGGTTACAACCGGGTTGACCTGGTGCAGTGGGGTAAAGGACCTCACTTTATACAGGAGCTCACCGAAAGGGGCTGGGGAGCAGAGCAGTTCCCCAGAGCCAGCGGAGCCTGTGCGGTGCCTGGCTCTGCCCCAACCCCTGCCCCTGCCTCGCCTCGCCACACCTCGGAGAGGAGCTGCTGCCTGCCCCGAGTGAGGAGTGGAGCAGAGGAGTGAGGTGCTTACTAGCCCCGGTGCCTCCTCTGTGCTCCATGCCCAAAGTTTACAGGAAGCTGCAACCCAGCTCCTCTCCGGGTGGGTGCACAGCAATAAGAAAGTTACTGCATGGCAAGACTTTTTAGAGCTTAGAGGGAACCTTGCTTGTCGATATCCCAGTCACTGCAACAGTATACCCACAATGGCTACATCTGACATCTCTGTCTCTGCATTAAAGTTTTCTCTGGGTCTGGGTGTACCAATATGGGTGTCAATGTAAAAGCCTCTTTGAACATTTGGAAAGCCAGCTGAGCCTCTTGGGGCCAATGGAACCTGGCTGGTTTGCACAGGGTGGCTGTGATTGGGGCAGCCCCATTGGAATGAAATGACAAAGAAGTTTGCAAATTATATAAATCTTTGGATGTCACAAATTTTGTTGCTTGGCCTAGTCATGTACAGCCAGGGCCTTCTTGGGATCCATCTGAACCCTGTCTGCTGACAAAATAGAACGCAGGAATTTTAAGGAAGCCTGGTCAAACTCGTATATCTCGAGTTGTACGTAAAGCCAATGTTGATGTAGCCATGCTAAAACCTTTTGGAAGTGGTCATTGGTGGTTTGGTCCTCTGAATAAATCAGGAGGTCATCCAGATAAATCATGAAGTAAAGATACAGTAGGTCCTAAAGCACATCTTGATAAAATGCTGGAATATTGTAAGAGCACTGGTAAGAATGAAGAACATGAAAGGGTATTCAAAAATGCCTATAGTAAGTTCTTACAGATGTCTTCCACTCATGTCTTATTCTGATCCAAACCAGGTTGTAAGCTGTCCTCAGATCTAATTTAGGGAAGACCCTAGCAGTCCTGACCCTGTTGAGGAGTTCTGAGATGAGGGGCAGAAGATATCTGTTTCTGATGGTCACCTGATTCAGAGCGTGGTAATCAACACAAAGTCAAAAGGACCCATCTTTTTTCTTGACACGTAGCAGGAGAGCTGGGTGGGTATATGAAGTCTTTGGCCAGTTGTCCTCAATATTTCCCCTCAGGGCCTTCAGTCCCGGGCCAGATATGGAGTACCATGGTACTGCCATGGAACCTTGGCACTAAGTTACAACTCTATGGAACATCTGTATCCCCAATGTGGGAGCAATTTTTCCTCTTCCAATTTTTCCTCTTCCCCTTTTCAAACACATCTTGAAAGTCAAGATATTTCTTGGATAGGTGAGACCCTTGGTCAGGCAGGGGAGACTGGATGAAAGCATGACCATGTATACTGGCTCTGGGGTTCTTTGCCTGAGGTGAAAGGCCTGACCTTAGTTGTCATACACAGCCAACTGGAACCTGACAAAGAATAAAACCAATTTCTTGCAGTCCCTCAAAGCACAGAGGGATCACTGAACACCGTAACCTCCCAGGTGCATGCACACAACCTGAATAGCCAAGGTATAAAACTTAAAGTGGTGCAGTAATCTTTCCACTGGCTCTACACATACTTAACTCATTTAAATAAGTATCTTAAGACCCCTGGCACATGTTATAGTTATGGCACAATTAGTGTATTGATTGCATCATAAATAGTAACAGCTACATTCAGTTGATTTATGTCCCCATAAAGTGGCAAACCAGCCTCAAAGATAGTCAACAAAATATATGGAACATCTTTGTGGCTTGTTTATATGGCACCATAAATTGAACATGTAGTACCCCCAGGCTGATGCCGATAGTCAGCTGACTGTCAGTATTGGCATGGGGACAGGAGTTGGCACTGGGCGCATGATAGCCCTGATCCCAATGTGAAAATGGGCTGAAGAGCAGGTTACAAGGTTCCCCAGCAGAAGGAGCCAAGGGGGCTCTCCTGTCAGGAACTTGATGACCTCAAGGCTGGTCACCTTTCCTGTCTTGTTCTACAGCCCCCATAGGAGCTGGGGGGCTGGGGCACTTTAAAATGCCATGCTGCAGGGAGCAAAGCTGAACACACAGTTTTAAAACATGTCAGAGCACGAGGCACCTGGGATTGTGGGACAAGCTCCCTGATCCTGGGGTACTGGTGCCCTAGGACATCTAAAAACTGCACATGCAGTTGGGCTGTCCTGGGACAGATAAATAATCAACAGAATAACCCAGGGTCTCAAACAGACCTGGGGTTTGCTGGCCAGGGACAGACACAATACTTTTACTGATATAAGTGATTGGTAACCAATCTATACCCATAACAGAACAGAAGTTTGGCACACATAGACTGGTTTCAAAATGGAGGACCCCAGTCTGAGATTTGCCTGCCCCCACCTCCCACCTGAATGTGTATTCTATTCACTACTAATCTAAACTATTCCATTTACAGAAAACTACATCACTTAGATTCTGCCTTGGGCTTTTTGAATGTCTATACCTAGCCTCTGGGACCAGGTTTGACAATCAGGTGATCATCAGACCAGCCTGGGCTCTGGTGGCTTGGGGCAGGCCTGGGTGAAGGGCTGATCTGCAGGGCCAGGCTGAGGACAACTTCACAGTGGTGCATGCCAGATGTGCATGGCAGAAGGCACAATATTTGGGATAGGGCATAAAATACTCCAATAGCAATTCTGTCTTTGTTTGAATGTCTGCCAAGTTTCTAACGGTTCTTTTCTTATGTAGTATATTCTTATGTAGTATAGTCAAAGTTTTGTCTATAGCTAAGTGCCTCTGCCAGAAGTTCTGGCAGCAGATAGCCCTCAAGCTAGGAACAGAAGTTGCACATAAATCAGTTTAAGTAATCGGAAACTGGTTTAAACCTGTAATAGAACAGAAACCCAGTGCACATAAATGTCTCGGACGGCCAGGGCCGACTCGAGTTACGCTCATACGTCAGGGCGGGCTGGTGAATGGAGAGGCAGACACAACTTATTGGTTGTAAAAAACTTTACTCACGCCGCTTGCAATCATGACGCAGGTGGTCCGGTCGTCGGAACAACCACACGAGTTGTTCCAGCTGGCGGGGCCCAAGCCAGTTAATCCGTCTGCAATTCGAAGCCGGCGGGGAAAGGGGTACGTCGGGGTTGTGCTCGGTGACAGGAAGAAAGATCGATAGGTGATCAGTCTATCGATCGGCAGCTGCAAGTCAGATAACTTCAGAGGCACTCTGCAGCGTGCTCAAAGCTCTTCGACTTGGGCGGAAGTCGCGCGGAATTTTAAACGGC